>NC_142805.1:57877348-57959851 GCF_049724085.1 Artemia sp. Qi Xiang Cuo | reverse complement strand
TGAAATATTCCAACTCTTGCATATCAATGAAAGAAATTCAAAATGAACTTTGAAAAATCAAGAAAATGTAACTGTGACAAGGTAAACCTCAACCAATCACTAGTGAAATATTCCAACTCATGCATTTCAAAGAAAGAAATTCAAAATGTACTATCAAAAATGATGTTACTTTACCTGTGACAAGGTAAACATCCAGAATACACTAGTGAAATATTCCAACTCGTGCATTTCAACGAAATAAATTCAAAATTGACTATCAAAAATAAAGTGAATGTAACTGTGACAGGGTAAACTACAACATCACACTAGCTAAATATTACAACTCTTGCATTTCAACGAAAGAAATTAAAAATGAACTTTGAAAAATTAATGTAATGTAACTGTGACAAGGTAAACCACAACAACACAATACTTAAATATACCAACTCTTTCATTTCAATGAAAGAAATTCTATATTGAATTTGAAATATCATGAATATGTAACTGTGACAGGTTAAACCGTGACCAAACATTATTGAAATATTCCAACTCTTGCATTTCAATGTAAGAAATTCAAAATAAACTTTGAAAAAATCAGACCTTTGGAGGGGGAGGGGCCGGGGGCAGGGGGTCGTTCTGTGTCTCAATGCACAAAAAAAGTATAAAAAATGGGGAGGGAATGGGGGGAGGAGGAGGAGGAGGAGGAGGAGGAGGAGGAGGAGGTGGGAGGAGGAGGAGGAGGAGGAGGAGGAGGAGGAGGAGGAGGAGGAGGAGGAGGAGGAGGAGGGGGGAGGAGGAGGAGGAGGGGGCCGGGGGAGGGCCTTTGGGGCACAGGGAGGGCCTTTGGGGCACAGGGAGGGCCTTTGGGTGTCTGGGTGACATTTGGGGACCGGTGGATGGTCTTTGGGACCCTGGGGGGCTTTTGGGAACTCGAGGGGACTTGGGGGGGCCCGAGGCGGTCCGTTGAGGGTCGGGGGGGTGCCTTTGGGGCGCGGGTGGCCCGTGGGGCGATGGGGGGACCGTTGAGTGTCCGGGGGGGCAGGTGGGGGCCGGGGGGATTGTTGGGGACCGGGGGAGGGCCTTTGGGCGCCCGGGGGCCCTTTGCGGACCGGGGGCTTCCTTCGGGGTGGGGGTATGAGGATTGGAACCCTTTGGGGTTGGGTTAGAGGACCTCACAACACTGTTCAAATGAAACTTGTGTATTATAACGACCACAGAGTTTCACCATTAAATTCTCTTCTAAAATCTCTTCAAAAATATTATTTTAAAATGTCTCTATCTGTTTCGCCGAAATAGTTCCATTACCTGTATAAAACGGTTTCGCCCAAATAATCCCTAAACGCAAATTCAGCGTGTTCCTTTGTTATTGGCATCTCTGTGCTAACGCATTTCAAATTAATAGGAAACCTTCTCGCACGCTAAAACAATTCATCGCTAAGATGTTTCTTGCCTAAGTGTTTCCATGGCCGTTGGTTATTAATATCCTTTGGAGTTCGACCAGTAGAACTGTTCCCGAGGCAAAGACATTAATGACTTGGATCTATTCCTGGAGAAATGTTTCTATACGAAAATTTTTAAAGTCTGACAGATGATGTCATTGATTGATTGATCTGTCAAGAAAGGGAAATTAATTTGTTGTTTCTAAGGGGAATTATTGATTCACGATAGGTGAATTGAGGTCGACAGCACAGGTGTTCTGACTCGTGACAGCACCACGTGGTTTATTGGCATGCACTTGTCCAAAAACAACAATAATAAATAAATCCCTCATGCCTAAAGATTAAAGAAGCCTTAATGTTTCTTAATTCCCTCTTCGTGAATCAATAATTTCCCCGCCGATTATGTAAATCAAGTTCTCAGGTTAAGCTAAACAAACAACACTGAAAACCTGTTTGTTTCTTAATGCACTCATCTTGAATAAAAAATTTCAACAAGCTATTTTGTAAATCAAATATTAATTAAGCCATGTTTGTTTATTAAGTAACTCTTCGTGAATCAAGATTTTCAAACACGAGTAAGAACTTCAATTTCACAGGTTTAGATAACCAAACAACAATGAAGCCATGTTTGTTTCTTAATTCCCCCCTCGTGAATCAATAATTTCCCCTAGCGATTATGTAAATCACAGATTAAAGAAGCCTTAATGTTTCTTAATCCCTCTTCGTGAATCAATAATTTCCCCACCGATTATTTAAATCAATTTCACAGGTTATGTTAGACAAACAATAATGCAGCCATTTTTTTTTCATAAGTCCCCCCTTCGTGTCGTACTCATGTCCCCGCGCGCGGATTTAAATCCCCGTGATACAAGTCTAGTCAGCCGCGCTTGCGCTATATCGAATCGGTGTCCCGGGCTACTTACCGATACCGTTGAACAATTCGTCCCCCCCCCCGAGTGCTGACCCCTAGAAACACCAAATATATTAAGCTTGGAAATGGAGGTCATTGAGCGATTACGTAATCTTTCTCCCTAGGGACTCTTTGAGCATATTGTTTCATAATTCCCCACGCCCGTGAATCAATAATTCCCCCATCAATTATGTAAATCACCCCTCATGTCATTCGCACGTGGCCAAACAACAACAACAACAGATCGATTGACCTTGACACACCCACATTAGACTCGATCGATAATCCTGGAATAAATTATGTCCCGTCAGCATTAAACTAAATTGTAGATGGCAGCAGGGGTGCGTGACACGAGCTCATGATAGGGTTCTACTTATATGCATTTTTTTGCTCTTTTAACAATCGGAGAAAAATTTTCGGGCGGGGGGAGGTTCAAATCCGGTAATCCCCTTACACCGTATATTGCTTGCAACGCTTATTTTCAGACCAGACTTAAAGAGGTGGGATGGAAAGGGGTTAATAACAGCCTACTATCCTTGTGTGCACCAGTATTTCAAACAAGGGGGGAGGGGGAATTGTTCTCCAAGATTTTCAAAATACTTTTTGATGGTATTTTTATTTAAAAAATCGAAACAAAATAAAATCCCCCTTCCTGGAAGTGAAAAATACATTCTGCGTACCTCCGTATTTTTTTGAATTGGCTCTAATGGTGTACATAAAATGTTTAGATTATCCCTTTTTGTATACTTAGATATATCCTCCCCCTCTTTTCTCTTCTCTGTCGCACTTTCTCCCGGTTGCCTCTTGCATTCCCTATTTTAATTTGCTATGTACAATTAAATTATTTTTTTTCAATAAACACTTTTCATCACCGAAAACTGGATTGTATATCAGAAAAGAATTTTAAAATTACTAAGACGTGTACTTGTAAAAAAGCTCATAGCAATTACCAAGCATTCAGGGAGGGCAAATATTCCTCAAGTTTGAATAGTTTAAAAGGCAAATGGCTAGCCAAAAGTGTTTTTATCTTTTGTTTCTAATTGAATTATCATGTAAGAGGTGTACAGTTATTTTACGTCGAAAATTCCCAGTTTTTGTACGGCTACATAGAATCCATTTTATCAACTTAGAACTTGGAGTTCAGAAATGCGATATATTTTACAATCAATGTTCTCATATTGTTTCAGTATTAATTCGACAGTTTAAAATATATTTTTGTATACGCGTAGGAGCCTACCTATCAAACAGTTCGATGTAACGAACTCCTAGCAAGGAGCAACCTGGCTCAATAGTAATCGAAACTTTAAAAAACTTAAACATTTTTTATACCAATAGATATTTCAAAAGAATCGGCTTATGTTGCTGATTTCAAATATATAAGTTTAGTATTACCCATCAAAGGCTACGATCCTCCAAAAATTTCCCCGGGTTTTGAAAAAGGGAGAAAAACCCCCTGAAACATCATAGAAAATAACACCATCCGATTCAGCGTATCAGGAAACCCTACTGTAGAGGTTTCAAGCTCCTATCTGCAAAAACGTGGAATTTTGCATTTTTGCAAAAAGAAAGATCACGGATGCGTGTTTATTTGTTTGCTGTTTTTCTCAGGGGTAATTGAACTGATTCAGTGATCCTAGAATATCGGGAGAGGGCTCATTTGAACGGAAATTAAAAGTTCCACTGCCCTATTTAAGTGACCAAAAAGATTGGAGGACAACTAGGACCCCTCCAAGCCTTTTTTTTCTCAAAATTGTTCAATCAAACTTTTGAGATTGCCATTTTGTTCAGCAAATTCGAAGGGTCGAATAACTATATCTTTAGGGAAAAGGGAAAAGGTTATACAAAATTTGTTGCTCTCATATTGAGAATATCGGGAGAGGGCTCATTTGAACGGAAATTAAAAGTTCCACTGCCCTATTTAAGTGACCAAAAAGATTGGAGGACAACTAGGACCCCTCCAAGCCTTTTTTTTCTCAAAATTGTTCAATCAAACTTTTGAGATTGCCATTTTGTTCAGCAAATTCGAAGGGTCGAATAACTATATCTTTGGAGATTTCATGACTCCCCACAGCCCCTGGGAAAAGGTTATAAAATTTGTCCATTGTTTACGTATAATATTTGTTATTGAGAAGTATGCACGCATTTTTCGGGGAGGGATGTGAATTTACTGCTAGGGGCATTTTCTCCGAAGATAATTTTCCATGGGAAGGGAAGTTTCAAGGTGGGGAATTTTTCAGGGGAAAATTTATACTGGAGAAGTATTCCTATACAAAATTCTTCTTATGTTTTGCTTTATCTTTGCCGACTCAATTTTACGCATGGAGATGTCAAGGGCAATTGTCCGGGATAAATTTTCACTAGGAATGAATTGTCCAGAGAGTATATCCATGGGAGGAGGGATTTTTCCTTAGAGGTGGAGCCAGATTTCCTGGTGGTACCTAGAAAAACGATCAAAAATTAAATAAAAAAAAGCTTTTTTTTCAACTGAAAGTAAGGAGCAGCATTAAAACTTAAAACGAAAAGAAATTGTTACGTATATGAGGGTGGTTGCTCTTTCTCAACACCTAGCTCTTTACGCTAAAATTTCAATTTTGTCCAATTTCTTTTAGAACAACTCCTAAAACACAAGGTTCGTTTAATTAGAACAAGAAGAAGCTTTGTTTAAAAGTACTAAAAAAAACTTTAGCATTAAGAGCGAGGTGTTGAGGAGGAGCAAGCCCCCTCATATATACGTAATAATTTCTGTTCGTTTTAGGTTTTAATGTTGCCCCTTATTTTCAGTTGAAAAAGCAATTTTTTTTATTTAGTAATTTTGTAAGAAGGAGGTATGTTCAAACAGTAAAGAAAAGACAAATTAGATAACCGCTGTCGGACATCCATATAAGAATCATGATATATGCTTATGCCCAGGCGGCAGAGGTTTAGTTTGCTATGGGGCAGGCAACTACCCCTCTCCGCCAACCTCAGTTTTTCCCCCAGCTGAAATTTAACGTCTTCAAAAATTTTGTCGAAACTATGATAGGCCAACATAATTCAAGCATCTACAGAAACAGATCAGTTATCTTTAGTATATCTTTGCCTTTATGATGTGCCTTTGTCGCTTTTTGGCTTTATGATTCATTTTTATTTTTTAACTTGGTCATTTTTACTTGACTTGGAAATAATAGCTTCAACTCCCCCCCTCCTCCCAGGATTTTGACGAGGGTTGCCACCGTCAGTAGGATTTTACTAGATCTAGTAAAAAAAAAATCTAGTAAATTTAGAGGATCTACCAAATTTCCCGAAATCTAGTAAAAACTAGTAAAAAGTCATGATTTATAGCAAACAAAACTTTGTTTTATTTTCCATGAATTCAGGGAAAAAAATTATCGTAACAATATGACAATTTACAATTTTTGTTTGTCTGTTTTACAATTTATTTATATATATAATATATATATATATATATATATATATATATATATATATATATATATATATATATATATATATATATATATATATATATATATATATATATATATATATATATATATATATATATATATATATATATATATATATATATATATATATATATATATATATATCCAAAAAAGGATTTTTGAGCTTGTATGTGTCCAGAATTTTCAATCATACTATGAAAACGAAAGACAAGAGGAAAAGAGAAAAAAAAGAAGAAAAAAGGAAAAAGATTTTGAAAATCGTATTGATTATCCTCCTATAGTAAAAATTGATGCTTGATGGTGCGCGTGCAGCGTAGCTGCACGCGCAAAAATTGTTTTTTAGCATTTAGTAAAAACAGATGCGATCTAGTAAATTTTTCCTCTCCGATTTAGTAAATTCTTCCAGGTCAGGGTGGCAACCCTGATTTTGACACCCCTGCCAGACGGAGGTATGGACATCAGGCTGTGTCTTTATTTCCATACGCTATCACACATTGAATATCAAAAAATGCGCACGAAAAATATTACTCAACAGACAGATAGTTTTAAATAGTGAGGTTTGATAAGATTAAAGGGGAAATGAAAATGCTGAATATAAGATAAAGGTTGAAAATTATCTCACAAGAAAAAGTGACAAAATGTCTATTATGATCCTGACACGCTCACAGGGAGACGTGAGCGTGTCAGAGGTTTGGCAATAGGGGAGCACAGCGGGGAAGCATTAGGGTATGGATGCATAGGTCTGGCAAGTTGTATCTAAATCTGTTAGTTTTACTTGACGGATATATAATTTTTAAAGGTGTTGTGCGATTGTTTCGTCAGTGTAAATGTAGTTTCCTATGGTTAAGCATCCTTACTATGCATTGATCTGAGTCATCTATTTTTCCACCCATGAAACAATCCGCTGTTCCCATGTTAATTACACTGAGATAAGTAACAATATTTTTTCATATCGCAGTCATTTAATCTTACCGAACAATCACTCAATTATTAGGATTAGAAAATACCCACTTCGCCTACTCGCATAGTAAGTTAAGATAACATTCTCTCTCATGAGCATACGATTATCATTTGTTTAGTGACAATAGTCAGTTAGTAACCTCATCAACTTTCAATTTCATCAGTTGACTTTGAATCTTGTTCCGTAAACAGTTATACTAATACTATATTGATAAGAGTTTATTTTCATTATTTAATGATGATAAAGTAAAAAAACATAGTACGTATAACAATTAAACCTTTGAGAACCAAATGTTATATCGATAAGTTAACCGTGGGGGGTGCACATTAATCACGATCGTCGAGGTCCTAGCATTCTCATAACATATTCATCCCCCCTTATGAAGGTGATTGTAAATCAATAATTCAATATAAACAATTGGCTCTTAGTCTATGTGTTGCTTCCAAGATTTGACTGAAAGAATATTTTAAAAAGTAAAAACGATAATTGGGGCTTGTTACTCTTATAATTGAGGTAGTTCGATCTAGACGATCCGTTCGAGTTAACGATAATGTATTTCAAATATTATGACAACTTTTTGAAATTATACCCCCCTCCCCCTCTGGGTTAGTAAATATAGATAATTCCAAAGACAGTACATCTGATTTTTGTCCAGTGTTTTTTCATTCAGTCTATTTACATTTTGCATTGTAATTACTTATAACACATTAAGTCGGTTAGGTTGGGATTTTTTTTTATATATTCTCAGATTTAGGTACCACGTAAAATTAGGGGGGGGTGTAGGGTATTTCAAGTGTCCATATAAATTTGTACTATTATAATAAAAAAAAATTAAGTTTAATGCTTGTGCTTTCAGCATTTTTTATTAAGAAACTGACCATCAATAAATATTGGGCGTCAAAAACGACAACTAGACTAGTGCCATTTTTATGGAGAAGTTAAGAGTCTTGTATTTTTAAAAGGTAGGCTAACAGTCTTCTTGAAAAGTGATAGCACAACGGTTAAATTATATCCCTAGGATGTTTTAACTGATGTTGTTATAGTTTAATTGATATTATATTTTTTTTTTTTAATTTGTTTATATAAAGTTATATTGAAATTTGGGGCCAAAATTCAAGGTTGTTGTTAGAACGGTGTCCTGTTTGGTTTTTTTGACTAAAAACTACTACTGTTTCATTTTATACATTTAATTACTAGATACTTTAGGTTTTTATTTTATGCAAAACTCAGTGACTTTGTGCCCCTCATGTTCGTTTATCTTCATATATTCTTGAGAAAAAAAATTCTCTACGTTTTGGTTCATTTTGAAAATGGGTTTAATTTTTTTTTTTTTTAATTGTTTGGCCTCCTCCCCAATAAGCTCTTTGTACGTATCTGGACTTGTGATACCCATCAAAACAGATTTAGGGTAAAATTATTTGGGTTGAATTGTCTGAACTCTTCATTTATTTCAAAGCATACCATGAAATAAAACTGGTTTAGTTCGTTTTAGCTTACTAAAAAGAAATAGACGGAGAGTTTTAGATATAATAAAAACAAAACAAAAACAGTCTTAAGCTATCGTTCGGTGAATTTTAGGTTTTGTCGCGGGAAATTTTGAAAATAGATAGTTTTATACTGCATAAGAGCACCTATAAAATAATAACCTGAAAGGTCGCGATTCCCATGATTTTTTGTTACTTATTAAGTCTATGTATTTATTGGTGAATTTTCTTATAATTGTAACAATAAATAAAAAAAACCTATCTGGTTTTCTTTTTTTCTTAAAAAATATAAGTGAAAAATATCTGATTTAATTGCACCCTATTTTGTAATCATTTAAAATACAACGTTTGTTCATTTCACAAAAAAAGGCAATTAAAAGAAAAATAACAAACACAAAAAGTAACTATAGTAGCCTGGGTTTTTATACACGCGTCGGGGGGGGGGGGTTCTTTCGGTTGTGCATGTAAACTGGAATCAGTAGGTTTAATGATATGATTTAAATCTAAAGTTGAATATCAACAGTAAAAAAATGTACCATCTCCACAATAAGTACCGAACTTGATAGAGAAATTAAGGAAACCTGCCTTCAAAAGAGACTCTCCTATCAAAAGTTACGAAAAAGTTACGTTTTTAAGAGTTGGACGTTACGAAATTTTTTGGTCTGGTGGCAACCCTGGGGGAGCTATGTGAAAAATACTGGAAATTACAAGAAATATAGCTAAAATTTTTGGATTATGGGGGAAATACATATCTTTACTTTGAAGCCGAAACACGCATTTTCCGCCTCACCTGGCATCTGAAATTCAGATATCCCGAGGGAATTTGTTTAACGTATGTCCCCCAAAGTCACAGGGGGGGGGGTAATGCTGGCCCAAATCAATTCCCCATTCATCAGAGGCCGATATAAAACCTATCCTGATTTTTTAAAAAATGTTAAGGGGGTGTGCCCCCCCACGGGATCCGTCACTGTAAAATATCAACGGACTAAAATATCAACATGGCTAAAATAATTTTATTTTTCCCCCAGAGTTTTACTTCAATCTCTCCGTTTATTTTTCTTTTAATTCTTTGTTATCTATTTCCCTTAAATCTAGTTTTAAACTGTCTTTTGAAAGCTGGAACTTGGATGTCTCTAAAACAGCAATTATAAGTATCTAAAAGGTCTCGTTTCCACTGAGAGAATATCCACGCAAATGCTTTGCTTTTCAATCATTCCTAATAATTTCACCCCCCCCCCTCAAGTGAAATTTCTGGTATGCTACAAAGATACTCATTTGGAAATATTCGTGTCCCAAGTGCTCCTATATTAGTCCAACGATGCTTCCCATTATGAGGCAAATGCCTGAAGGAGAGGGCGCTTTTGATTCGTAAAAAGAAAATATGTAAATTTAAATTAATGGTGCTTTCACACTAAGCCATAGAGCCTTTTACATTAGCATAACTTAAGACCTTTTGTTATGTGCAGTGGCGTCAAATCATGAAATTTAGGAGGGAGTAGTGCAAAATTTATCCTTCAAAATCTATGGAGGGGAGTAATGCTTCGTTTTTTTCGACTTTTTCAATGAAATTACAAAAAAGACATTAATTGTTTTTTTTTCATATGGGGGGATCAGCCTATAAGGCACATTTAATCTGTAATATAGGCAGTACCAATTAAACTCGAGCTCTAAATAGAATTATTCGCTAAACATGCTTACGTTACGTTTTGGAAAAGTCAACATGGTAGAAACAAAAAGGGGATTTCTGGGTGAAGAATTAATAAAGATTCAAATAGATTAATAAACTTTTCCACAAAGCCTTTCTTGCTTGATCAGAGCTTCAATCCCCATCGTATTTCTGCGTTTTTAATTTTTGAATAGTCTGCTTATGATGACCTTTATCATCATAAGCAGACCATAATAAGCAGACCATAAGCATCATATGATGACCTCTGTCATCATGCGTTTTTAATTTTTGAATAGTCTGCTTATGATGACCGTGATGATTTTAAACTGACGGTTTTGCGGACTTGAAGGTTAGCTTTGTGTTAATGGTCTTGCTTACATGTGGAAGTTCATTATCAAAGTAACATAACTGAACCACTTAGCATAGAAAATTACGTACTTAATGTGAAAGCTGCTTAAGAACATGTTCATTTAGTTTTCCTACATCTGACTAAGATTTTTTTTTTCTTTCTTGTTCCTACATCTGAATAAGATTTATTCTTCTTTAACCAGGTATACATAAAAATTTACCGTAAAAAAGGGCAATTCCCGTATCTTATTATAAAATATGTTAGAAAGCATTAAATATCTCTCTATTGAGTTTTATCCTCTGGTTAAATAATTCAGAACCATTTTTGTTTGTTTTGTTTCCCTGTTTGGTTTTTTTTTAAACAAAACAGCTATTCGTTTGAAAAAAATGTTTTGTAAAAAATTGTCAAACATTGTTGAAAAGGGGCTGTGTGGCTTGACGTCACAAATGAAAAAGGGGGTGAAAGGGGACAAAAGGGACGGTGAAGGCTATGCCGTTTCACATTTTTGTTGGTTATTAAATTAATTTTTTTTAGGAAAAACAATTAAGAATAATAACAATACTTTGCATTACAGTAATGCATCCATTGGAGGTAGATTTATGTCATTGGAGGTAGGAGAGAGTAGCCATGATTTGGAAAATAATACGTTTTCTTTGACTACTATATTAAAAAGAAAAAATCGTCAAACATTTTTCAGGAGTGGACGCATGACTTTGTGTCAGCTGAAGAAGATAGCGAAGGCAAATAAATCTTTTACTTTTAGATCTGTAAAAAATGAATTTGAAAATAGTTATAGCATATTCATTCACAAATCACCGAAAGTAAGAGGGTGGTGTCACCTTTCTTTCTTTATTATGCTTGCATTAATCTTCTTTTTTGGCTGGGTTTGTGGAGTCATATATCACCTGACCTGATACAGGACTCTTGATACAGAAACACTTCTGAAACTATTAAAAAATTCATAATATGGAACGGAGATGGGTATTAAAGCTCTGATGCTGTTTTTATAGTTATAGTCGCTGAATGTCTCTGCCGAAAAGTCAGTGTGACAGGCTTTCTAATAAAATTTAATGAATTTATTTTCATAATCTATCTATTGATAATACAGAAATTTGATCTTGTCGCTACTAAATTGAGTTTTCCCTAACGCAACATAAGCTTACATAAGGTAAAATCCTATATAAAGCATCAAGTTTGCTCACATTTGCTCCATAAGATTGCAGAATGTAACGTAAAGTTTCAAGTTATACTAGTGTGAAAGGTTCTACGAAATAGTATAAAGGCACCATTATAACCTGAACCGAAAACATACAAAACCATCTACATCTAAAGAACGATTTACCATTTACATGTTCGGAACCAGAGCTGGATCGTAGTCAATTACGTCATTCTCAGACCTTCCTCTCGGGAAACTCAGTGAGTGAAGATATTGAAAATTGCCTTTATTGAGATATGTTTATAGGCCTTTGCATATTTACCAAACATGGTGGAACCATCTTTCAGAAAAAGGAGTCGTTGTGATGCCCTATAAAATGTATGAATTGAAGGCTAGGAATAAATTATCCCAAGGATAGGAATAAATACCTTTGCGTAAATACAGTCTAAGACCACACTGGCTATACATAACGTATGAAACAAAGAAGAGAAAATATAATAAGTGACAAAACATCAAATAGCGGAGAAAAATGAGGGTAGTGTCAGCCAGTGGAACAAAATTAAGTGAAAATAAGCAAATATTTTGAAAAGGACCTCCGCCAAGTCATCTTCATTGCTCAAAAAAAAAAAAAAAAAAAAAAAAAAAAAAAATCTAACCTTTTGAAATAAACCTCACAAGACACAAATAGACCGAGTGAATATTTGTCTTTTGTGAAGCCTACTTCAAAAGGTTAGATGTTTTTTTTTCGTTTTTATTTTTTTATAGCAATGAGGACGATTTGGCGGAGGTCCTTGTTGAAATATTTGCCTATTTTCGCTTCATATTGTTCCACTGACTGATACTATTCTCATGTTTCTCTGCTATTCCATTTTTTATTTATTTGTTTTATTTTCTCTTCTTTGTTTCATACATCAAGTAACTCTCATTATTCATTTATTAGTTGGAATTGGTTTAGTAAAAATCTTTATAGGCAGGAAGAAAATCTTCTTATTTATCAATGAAGGTGGAAAGAACCTTTAAAAATTAGCAAGTTTCTCAGAGGGAAAACCTACGTCAAGCAACAAACCCTTTACTACCTTCATAAAGGGAACAATTGAGAACTACCTGGGCCAAAGTGCTAATGCTGAGTTTACCGGTCTCCATTTATATCTATTAGAGAAATACCCACCTAACATCCACTGTTTAACATTTTATTACACGGTAAAATTTTTCACACTTTGTTGGTAATTTGTTTTTCAGAAGCTGTGAGGTGAAAAATCATAAAACATAACAAACACTAATTTCCTGAGGGACTGTTAGCGATGGAACTCTTGGAACAGTATTCAACCAATAAGTGGTGTGGGAACAAGGGTATTGAAATATGTAAGTTGGGAGTACTAAATGTTTAAATGAAATTAAGATATCATAAAAATGTGTTGTAACTAAGAGAAACAATTATAGAGACGTCACTGTAGACAAAATATCGTAATGTGTGGTCCTCCAAAGGCACAGAAAATGTGTCACCTCCTGATTTTTTTTTACCAAATTCCAATAAAAAATGAACCAAATGAAGCGTATAATAAGTTTATTTTCTGTGTTGGACGGAAAATGTCTGTGACAAAGGTCACAACTTTGAAAACACTCAATAATCGGCAAGCAATAAAAAAAAGGAAATCACAGGGAAAATCGTAAAAATATCAAGGATATAGGTACTACCTGGGCGCGAGTGGTTAGCACGGTATACTTGAAGTGTTTTGTCCATGAGGACAGGGGTTCGAGTCCTGGCTTCACTGACTATTTGGTTTGGAACGGGGGTCAGTGGTGTGAATTTATAAGCTCAGCCAATTATCAGCCAAGTTTCAAATGGGCACCTGGAGAAATCTGGGGAAGGTAAACAGGAAGGGAATACGAAAGCGCAGGATGGCTGGACCCCAATTTCTCTCAGCACTTTTGGTTGAAGGGCCGTGAGATGGAGATGAGCACCGCATGTAGGGACTGTAAAGTCTAATGCCGTATTATTTATCTTTTTTACCCGAAGGCAGTGCCCTTCCCCTGCACGTGTGTCTGAAATGGGGTACTATGTAAATTATTAATGACAAAATCAAGCTGCCAGAACCAGGGGCGTAATTTCGTAAAAATCCTGGGGGAAAGGTGGCAAAGTGGGAGCTACTTTTCCAAAGTCAAGTGAAAATGACCAAGTGAAAAATGAAATCGAGTCATGTAGTACCATAAAGGCAAAGGTATACTGAAGAAAACTGATCTGTTTCTGGGGATGCTTGAATTATGTAGGCCTATCTTAGTTTTAATAAAACTTTTGAAGACCCTATATTTAGAGGGGATGGGAGAAAACTGTGCGCTATAGCACAGAACTGCTTGAAAATTTGTGATACTTTTCAGACAGAAAAATAGCATTACTGTAACTTTTAAGTTGCTGAGCTTTTCTTTCACCCTCATCCACCCCTGGTACAGGTGAGCAGGAGCGTCGTTTAGGGATGGGAAGGGGGTAGTTGCTCACCCCCCCCCCCAATAATGTGGAGAAAAAAATATTATACATCCCATGCCCTTTGACTATCCATTTATGGACCCCTCTTGCCCCGCCCCCACCCCCCCAATAAAATGCTGGAGATTTGTCCCTGCAAGTGTGTAGCCTATGAATGAAGCTATTCTTCAGCACTTGTGCATTTTTAAAATCCATGGAATTTTCTTTAAATTGATTTCACTTCATTTTATTGAATTTCATTAAATCAAATCTTTATTGCGCGGTCAGGTAGCCTTTTTGTTCTTTACGAACAAGTAGTTTCTTTTGATTCAGTCATGTTTAGCAAGTTAACAGAGGCGAGATCACCTGCAGATGGAAATCCAAAGAAAAAGACGGTAGCGGGGATACGGTACAATTACCATACCATTCAATTTAATCCAGCTCAGTAAGAATTAGTTATTGATAATTCGAAATCAACGGAGAGTGCTAATCTTTAATGCTACTGGAGTGGGAATCACATATACAACTATATCTACCCTCTCCACCATTCTCTTCCAGTTCTACTCACTACTGCTTCGGCTTATTGCAGCATCAAATCTAGCCAACTGAGGTCAAAACAGCTACGCAAGCTCCTCCTCCATAGCACTTTGTCCTCAACTTCATTCTCCTTCTCTTTTATTTAGTTCTCGCCATATTAGGAAAATATTTAGATATTAAAATTAAAGTTTACTATTAAGGAAAATAATTTTTTATGTTACAATTTCATGAGACATCTTCTGTAACTCCATCATATTTGAATTGCTGGTTCTAAAGGAATCTACTACGTTCTTCGGTCCCTTTTTAAGTTTCATAAGAAGAAACAAAGCAAGCGTTGCAATAACCACTGATATATTTAGTATATCTAGACAGCTAAATTGTAACTTTTTCTTCCGATTGTGGGGTTAGGGTCTCGATTACGCCTTTCCTGGCGAAATTTCGCCAAAAATTGATATCGCCACAGCAACCTATATCAACCAAATAAACTAATGGAAAACTACAGCACAAAACCCATATCATATAAAACTAAAATGGTATCGACTCCTGACATGTGCATCAGAAGAGATCAATCAGGCATCATCTGAAAAAATCAAACTTATGCCATGTTTCCCAACTTTACGGTAATCGTATGATGATAAAAATTCTAAATTTGGAAATTTGGAAATTTGAATTTTTGAAACTTGAAACTTCCATTTTTATTTAGCTCAAGAGATTAGTAAATTCCCACATAAAGCTAGATTTAGGCCAGATGTAATCCATCGTTAGGTGCTATATACTTTGACCACTATATACAAAAATAATGAAAGCGAATATGTTTTTATGGATATAAAGATATAAGGTTTTTATGGAAGTGGTGGTCATATAAACTTTGGAAAAGGTTCATTCGATTGGAAATCCAAATAGCCTCCTCCAAAGTTGGTAAAGCCTTATAGTCCCCTCTACAATGAAATTTTGAAAATACTCCAAAAGCCAAATAACTATGCTTCCGAGGTTAACCCAATCCCCAGCTCCCTGTTAACATAGTTGCTTATTATTAACATATAAGGTTCTTATGGAAATTATTTATTTATAAATAAATTTTGGAGAGGGGGAGATCTACAAAAGAACTTTAGAAAATGTATCAAAGATTTGTTTACAGGCATTTTTGTTGCGTTTTCATATGTTGAACAAAACTTTCTGGTGGGAGGGGTTAGAACTCCTCAAATCCTTCTCCCATAGATACGGTCTTGATCATTGTACGCTCTTCGCAAGGCTTAATGGCCAGGAATTAACAGAAAATGAAAAACAAACAAAAGAGGAAGAAAGGGAAAAACACACACGGCAACATATTCAAAAAGAAAGTGAAGCAAAAAAAGAAACAAAGTGAAGCAAAGAAAGAAAGAAAAACCAGAGCCAGAAAAAGAAGAAACACACAAGGAAAGACACTTAAAAGGAAAGTGAAGCAAAAAAGAAACAACGTGAAACGAAGACAGAGCAAGAAAAGGAAAAAACACACACGGAAAGACACTTGAAAGGAAAGTGAAGCAAAAAAAGAAACAAAGTACAGCAAAGAAAGAAAGAAAGAACCGAGAAAGAAAGGGAAAAAACACACACGGTCACAGCTTCAAAAGGAAAGTGACAGTCGCCATTTACTGACTGACCACCTAAAACAAGCCAGAGCAAAGTGTCATGCTGCGCAGTAAATAATATAACAAATTACAACTTGACCAATAGAAATCAACCGCATAGGGGCAGTAACAAAAAATAAATAACTTTTTTTAATTTGGATGGCTGTATGGATCTTGGCTAAAGACATACGCATGGCACTTTCCCTTTGGGCTCAAATCCTCTGTCCCCTCCTTGAAATCTTGTGGTTCTTATAATTTTTTTATAATTAATTTTCATCCCTTTTTGAAGATTTTCCCCCTTATCCCCCAAAATGTCAGCTACCCACCGAAACTACATCATGCATCTCAATTAATATGGAAAGTCAGCACTTCTCCCAAAGATTTTGGCTTTCTGCGGTAGGATAATTGTCCTGAATGGTAAAACATGATCACAAATTTTCTTCTTAATGCATAAAGCTTTGCAATGGAAATTATGGAGTTTATAGAATGAATAGAAACGATGGCAGGGACACCTATCTAAGAACATGACATCTGTCTACTATCATAGTGAAGTGTGCCTTAGACTTTTGGAAATGCACGGAAAACATCAAGATATGATAATTTAAGTATTATGTTTACAGACAGAGAGATTTTTTCGTAATGTACGGGACAAATCTTTTTCATATCTGGAAGTACAGCAGCGAAAGGGGAAAAGGTAGGAACAGGAAACAGTGTGAGGCGGGAGGAATCTGGGTATGGAGTTTTTTTTTGGGAAATTTTGTTTTCCTTGTGAGGGTTTTGTCATTGTTTTTTTTTCTGATTATCAAACGTGACTCCGATCGAAGGTACCAGCAAAGCAGAAAAAAAGATGAATTTCTTCGTAAAATTCATGGTACAAAGTGTGCTTTTATTGCATTATTTACACAGGGGAAGCATTTCTGTTGGCTAATCAAATTATTTGTTATTTATGGAGGGATAAACAACCTCAGTTTTTTACCTGATTGACTCTAAGACATCATATTTGAATGTTTGAGCCGGTAAAAAGGACAACAAGCTAAAGTTCACCCGATTCGTTATCCTGTGTTGAAATTTAAGCCAATAAAATGAGGGAAACGCTCTTAATTCACAAGATTATTTGTATATACTCACACTTCTGCTCTTCTGAGACATGGCCGATAACCCAGACACAACTAAGAAAGGTCGATGTCATCCAAACTAAACACCTGCGTCGAGTTGAAGGCTTCAAATGGTATGACAAGATCCACAATACTGAGATCCTGTGGACCTTCAAGGTGGTGAACTTCTTTTCCCTTGTAGAAGCTCGTTCTCTAAGATGGTTCGGCCACTTGCTCGGCCTCCCGCCAACTACCCCTGCAAGGATCATATCGGACTTCAATCCTCGATTGTCTGGAAAAGTCCTCGAGGGAGGCCACGCACCAGATGGGCTGATGTTATAAATCAACGCCTCTTTAACCACCTATTTAATCGACCTAAATGAGGCCCCATCCTTAGCCCTGGACAGGGCTGCTTGGAGAAGACTGACAGCGCTGTCAACCAGTTCCCTCTACGCTGGCGACCCTGCTGAGCAAGAGCGATAAGTCAACAGTCAAGACACTTCTGTAATATCATCGATTGGATTAAAGTGCAATTCACTCTTATACGATATATGTTTAAAGAAGAGTAGAACAATTTATTTATGTGTATTCCATTTGTATCGTTATTAAAGACCAATTTATTGTATAATAATTTTTTTAGGAATTTCAGATATGTCGCAGCTGTTTTAATATCGGAGACCTTACTTGTCCCAACCGTTTCTGTGAGAAAGCATTAACTGTTTCCGCATTTGGAAGAAAATTTTGATACATAGAAACTTTTTTTGAAAAACAGAAACTTGTTAAAGCAAAATACATAATTTCTAGAGAAAAAATCATAATAGTAGAATACAAATAAGACTAATCAATAGAATTTGCTTTGTATGAAGGGGATGGTAATAAGAAAAAAATATAAAAAATTGCACTTTAAACGTTTTGAATTGCCATTACAGCAGACATAAACTGGGGTGATGACCTTGGGGCCCATGTACACTCTGAAATTTAAAAATTTTACAATTTCTCCCCAAGTTTCTTCGACACATTCATATAATTTTCCTAATTTTGTGTTTTTTCATCTACACCCTACCAAAACAATGAAAAAAAAAACATAAGACAGCCTCAGAAATGACTTACTGTGCATGTACCTGCGCATCCAAAATGTTTTTTATTTATTTTGGATATTTTCCAAGTGAGATTCAATTTTTTTCTATTCTGGAGTAAATTTAATTAAGCCGTTAACATTCATAATATGCGAACACTCAAAAAACTAATCTATGCAAATCTTCCTTTCATTTTATACCCCCCCCCCCGATAGATTTTAAAAAAATCCTATTTTGCGTTATCTATGAAAACAGTTTGAAAAAATGTCCCCCTAGTTTTGAGAAATAGATTTTTTGTCTCTTCATTCAAAAAATGAGTAAAAAAAATTTTCGCCCTCCCATATTTTTGTGAATCGATGCCCCTGGCTCTTATTTGCTTCAGATTACTGGACAGAGCCTAAACATCAAAGCACTAAGTGGTAACGTAAATTGGAGGGAGACAGGGGGCATTTGGCCCCCTATATTGTTCCCCCATTCCCCTATATTACAAAAAGAGTCCATTGAGAAATATCCTTTTAAAATCCTTTGGTATTTTCATTGAAAAAAAGTTACAAATTTACCCCACCCTCTAGATTATTAAAAATACATTTTACTCACCCCCCTTCTAAATTTTCTTGAATTGACGTTGCTGGTGTTTTGATATCATTTAATTTTGGGCTGATATCTTATTACACAAAACATGAACTATCCTTGTTGGTTTTCGACAGAACATTATATATAGAAAGGACAAATAATCAGTAATACAAAACCGAACAATCGACCACACAAGATAGTGCGTAAGCAGCATCCTAGTAAGTAATAAATCCTTTTTATGATATAATAGGAAGCTATGCAATTAGATCTCTGATGCTTTTAAGATGAATTAAGATTAAGTGCTTCAGGATCGAGCGGCTGTCTTATTTAGAAAATTATTAGCAAATTAACGTCCGGAAAATTTTCACTGTTTTCGGGGTGGCCATAGTGAAAATCCCGTAACCCGAAATTTTTTCATGGTTACGCTATCGACTCTTGGGTAACTCCTTGCTATTCGAACACACACACTGCTGATTGGAGTGATTTTCGAGCATAGCTATTTTTACTTATATATTAATTAGATTAATTTATTTTAAAAATTAGATTACGAGCTTTTTTCATTAAAATTACTTCTTAACTAAACTGTACCGCAGAAATTATTTCTGTTGCCAATTCGGATGGAATTTCATGATTTCTATCAGTGATTTAACTTAAATTAAGGCTAGTTCTAAGTTAAATTAGAGCTATTCCAACGATCTTTTTTACCTGATAATCTGGAGTTCTGCGATTTTCTCTACGAATATCGTTGAATTTTGACTTCATGAAAAACCTTCCGTAAAAATTTCCGTAAAAAGTGTGTTCGAGTTATCAGCAACAGCTTGGTACTGATAACTGTCAACGTTTACCCATCTCACCTGAAGTTCTAAATTTTTCACAAAATGTCTTGTCATTTCTTATGCATAATATACAATAAAAGTTCCAAAAAGATCCAAAGTTTCATTCCAAAAAGATCCTGTCTATGTCTCTGAATGAGGCACAACACATCAAAGCCTCGCTATTTACGCTAAAGTTTGACTCTGTCTCACAGCTTTATTTTTTAAAACAAAAAAAACTTTAGCGTAAAGAGCGAGGCGTGAAGAGGGGACAGCCCCTTTCGAATACGGAATAGTATCTGTTCGTTTTAAGTTTTAATGTCGCTCCTTACTGTAAACCTTTTCTTTCTTCTGATAAAGGGTTTACTTTGATAAGCGTTTTGGTAACGTAGCCGAATCATTCAGTTATGGGTTCTGGTGGAGGAGGTAGAAAAGTCACTTTTTACTATAAACTATGTGTTTATTATACAAAGCAAGTACTATACAAGAGTTTGACTGCATCAAGATTGGGGGGCAAGGGGGCGCCAGCCCCCCTGGCTGAATGACGGTTTCGTATATTTGCATTGACTTATAAAACTTCCCACAGAATCAATTTTCAAAGAAAAGTAAAGAGCTTTATTAAGCCAAAAAAGGGCAGAAATAAAGTCAAATTATCTTCCAAGTGTAAAACTACCATAAATCACTATTAACAATTAAATAAAACTCAAAGCGAACATACATTATAATAAATAGCAGAGTCAAACTCAAAACGAGCAAAAATTAACATTAATAGGGCTGACAACCCCCATGCCTTCTCAAGACCAGAACATAGCTTAGGCTTTACTGAAAAAAAAACAAAAAAACAAAAAAAAATAGTGACCATGGATTGTCAGTTTAATATATCTATTCTGATATTTATTCCTTAAGATAAAAAATGGGTAAAACAAAGTGAGTAAAAAAAGTTTTTTACTTATTCATGTAAAAAAGTGAAAACATTTAAACATATTTTGTTTTCAGTAAAGCGCAAATTATGTTCTGGTCTTGAGAAGGCTTGGGGGTTCGAGTTTCGAGTTTGAATCGGCTATTTATTCTAATTTCTGGTCATTTTGAGTTTCTTTTATTTATTGATAGTGATTTGTGGTAGTTTTACGCTTGGATGATTACTTGACTTCATTTCTGCCCCGTTTTGGCTTAATTGAGCTCTTTACTTTTCTTTGAAAAGCTTGTTTTGTGGAAAAGTTTTTTTAGATGAATTTCTGTTCGTTTTTTATTGACAAAGTCATTTTCATGAAAAAAATATTTTATATCTTTTCGGTTTTTTCTCTAAGAATCCATAGTTTGGCATAATTTTGTAGGTTTGACATGCCCAATATCCCTAAAGACATAATTGCTGGACCGTTCTACTATGCTGAACAAAATAGTTGTCTCAAAATTTCGACTACATGTGTTTGGGAAAATCGGCTTGAGAGACGGGCTGATTACCCTCCAATCTCTTTTTACTCTTAGAGGGACTCTCTTTTTTTGAAAACCTGCATGTATACAGTTTTTTCGTTTAATTGGAACACTTCGTAGAAGTTTCATCTTAATATTCTTAGTATCATTAGTTACAGTAACTGTAGTTGTAGTACAAAAGTATACACATAGTGCCTTCTGGCTAGTTCAAAATCCCCCGCAACTTACTCGTAAGATCTAAATTAATAATATAAGTTGTTCTTGAGATATTGCTTTGTCACCTTTTTGAAAGTTTATATGCTCATAATTTGTTTTGATTTAGTTCAACGTCCGCCTAAATATTTCTTATATTTGATTACTGAAGACATTGTTATATTCTTTTTGGACTATTGGCTACAAAATGGCTGTCTCACAATTTCGATTGAATGTGTTTGGGAAAAAGAAGGTATCAGGGAGAGGGGGGGGGGGGTATTTTCTCTCTATCCCACTTGACTCTTAAAATGGAATTAGAACCATGCATTTAAAATCAAATGAGCCGCCTCTAAAGTTCACAAGACCACCTCTTCATAAAAACTTACGTTCCCCCAGGGCATAACATAAAACCCTTATCCCCATACTTTGGGGGGGGGTCGTGTCAACCCCAAAGGCAGTGTTATGAGATCTTTGGACTATTTTTGAACAAATGGCTATCTTCAAGTTTCTATCAGATACATTTGGGTAAAATATGACGTGGGGGGGTATAACTACCCTCCAATTAATTTGACTCTTAAAAATGGCTCTTCAACTTCCGACTTCTAATGCAATGAGCCCCCTCCGAAGTCTACACGACCACCATTTCCATAAAAACTTTAAATGCCATCAGGGCTTACCTGACAACCCTTGCCCTGAGGACTGTGAGGGGGTTCTCATCCTCAAAGACATAATTTATGGACTTTTAGACTACGTCAAACAAAATAATTATCTCAAAATTTTTACTGGAAGCGTTTGGGGAAATCATGGGCGTGGGGGATTGGTTGCCCTCCAATCGCTTTTGACTATTAAAAAAGGCACTAGCCCTTTCAATTACCAACCGACTGAGCCCTTTTCGAAGTTTCTATGACATCTTAAAATTTCTATCAGATACGTTTCGGGAAAATATGGCGTGTGTATGGAGGGGGGGGGGGTCTGTCTGCCCTCTGATCACTTTGACTCTTGAAAATAGTACTATAACTTCCGATTACCAATCCAATGAGCCCTCTTTGAAGTTTATACGACCACCATTTCTATAAAACTTTATATGCCCCCAGGGCGTAGCATACAACCCTTGACCTGAGGGCTATATGGGGGGGGGGGGTTATCCTCAAAGACATAATTTCTGGACCTTTCAAGTACACTGAACAAATTGGCTATCTCAAAAATTATGATTGAATGTTTTTCGTGAAATGATTTGTGTATGGGGGGGGCTGGATGACCTCCAATCACTTTTGACCGTTAAAAAGGCCAGTAGAACTTCTGATTACCAATCAAATGATCCCTCTGAGGTTTATACAACCACCCTTACTATAAAAAAAAAACTTTTTATCCCCACGGGACATAGCTTACAACCCTTACTCTGAGGGTTGTGGGGGGGGGGGTGTCTTTCTCAAAGTCATAATTTCCGGACCTTTAAGCTACACTGAAAAAATGGATGTCTGAAGATTTTTATTGGATGTGATTAGGGAAGTGATTGACATGGGGGAAGGGGATCTGATTGCCCTCCATGAGCTCTTTTGAAGTTCCTATGACATTTCTTTCTATAAGAAGTGTCCTGGTCTAAAAAAACAAACAATATATTATGCCCACATTGCTCTTTAATTAGGCAGCGCTATCTTTAATTGTCACTGCCTATGATATTTTGTCTTGATATTTCAACTATACAGCAGTAGGGAGGCATAAGTAGTTTCAGGGCGAGATTTAACGTCCTTGGTAAAAGCCTTATTTCTAAGCCAATCACAGAGCTAGAAATACTGGACGAGATGACGTCACTTGACCTTCAATGAATTTACCATGAATTTATGTAACAGGATGTTGTCGAAATCAACCTATGTATTATCTGTTATGACACAATTCCACCTTGGGACATGGTTTATATTGTTTTCAGGGCGAAGTGACATCATTTCAGGGGATACATAATTTATGCAAAATCATACACCTATTTCTGGGAATTGATTAACTTGAATTTTACGTAATTTGCTTGTCGAATTTATGTAACAGGATGTTGTCGAAATCAACTTCCGTATTATCTGTTATGACACAATTCCCCTCCAGAATTGATTGCATTATTATCGGTATCTAATAATGATAAAAAGTTATACCATTTTCAAAGGGGTAAAACAAAGCTCGTTATTATTCATATTTTAATTGGATTGTATAAGGGGATAAAAGAATTAAAAGTGCATACCAGTTAAGGTAAGTCTGAGAGGATGATAAGTCTTAGGCAACTTGACATAAATGTTAGAATGCCATCACTGATATCAATTTATCGAAGCGGTTAGCGATGTCAAGAATATTTTATGACTTAACTTGGCTTTACTTCTTAGGTGACTTATGAAAACTTTAATATTTTTAGGGAGGTAGGGGGACGATTCAAGGGCTTATTGGGAACATTCTTATGCCCTTCATTTTCAAAATTAGCTAGTAAAAATATTAAACAATGTAGATGACTTATGAAAACTTTAATATTTTTTAGGGGGGTGGGGGATGTTTCAAGGGCTCATTGGGTACAATTTTGAATCTCGTCCAGAATTGATTGCATTATTATCGGTATCTAATAATGATAAAAGCTATATCATTTTCATAAGGGTGAAAGAAAGCTTATTAGTTTTCATATTTTTAATTGGATTGTGTGAAGGGGATAAAAGAGTTTAAAGTGTATATCAGTTGAGGTAAGTTTCAGACGCTAGTAAGTCTTAGTCAACTTGACATAAATGTTAGAAGGACATCACTGGTATCAATCTATCGAAACGGTTAGCGATGTCAAGAGTATTTTGTGACTTAACTTGGCTTTACTTCTTAGGTGGCTTATGAAAACTTTAATATTTTTAGGGAGGTGGGGGGACGATTCAAGGGCTTATTGGGTATATTCTTATGCCCTTCATTTTCAAAATTAGCTAGTGAAAATATTAAACAATGTAGGTGACTTATGAGAATTTTAATTTTTTTAAGGGGGTGGGGGATGATTCAAGGGCTCATTGGGTACAATTTTGAATCTCGTCCAGAATTGATTGCATTATTATCGGTATCTAAGAATGATAAAAAGCTATATCATTTTCATAGGGGTGAAAGAAAGCTCAATAATATTCATATTTTAATTGGATTGTATTAAGGGGATAAAAGAGTTAAAAGTGCGTACCAGTTGAGGTAAGTCTGAGAGGATGATAAGTCTTAGGTAACTTGCCATAAATGTTAGAATAACATCACTGGTATCAATCAATGGAAACGGTTAGCGATGTCAAGAATATTTTGTGACTTAAATTGGCCAAAGTAAGAAAAAATGAATGTTTGAACTAGAGGGTGAAGTTTCCTTAAGCTCAATGCCCTAGAGGTGGGGGATAATTCAAGGGCTCATTGGGTACATTCTTATGACCTTCTTTTTCAAAATTAGCTATTAAAAATATTGAACAATGTAGGCGACTTATGAAAACTTTAAATTTTTTTAGGGAGGTGGGGGATGATTCAAAGGCTCATTGGGTACATGTTGCATCTCGTCCAGAATTGATGGCATTATTAGCGGTATCTAATAATGATAAAAAGTTATATTATTTTCGTACGGGTGAAACAAAGCTCGATATTATTCATATTTTTAATTGGATTGCATGAAGGGGATAAAATAGAGTTAAAAGTGCATACCAGTTAAGATAAGTCTGATAGGATGATAAGTCTTAGGGAACTTGCTATAAATGTTAGAATAACATCACTGGTATCAATCTATGGAAACGGTTGGCGATCTACCATCGCTGTCAATACAAGGACCAATATGCAAGAAGCCGAAGGCACAATTTTTACTCTGAAAATATTTAAGGTATAGAATAAATGGATTGCAAAAAACATGAAAATAGAAGTATTACTAGCAACTCACTATAACAAAAAGCTACCTGAGGTCAATACAGATACTATTTATCAAGAAAATATTTGAAAATTTTTAAGGTATAGTATGAATAGCTTGCAAAAAACATGATAATACTGCTAGTACTAACAACTTACTGCACTACTAAGCCACCTGTGGTCAACAAAAGTACGATTTATCAAGAAAATAGCTGAAAACGTTTAAGCTATAGTACAAATGACATGCAAAAAACGTGAAAATAGAACTACTACTAACAACTCACTGTGACATAAAGCCACCTGAGGTCGATACAGATACGTTTTATCATGAAAATATCTGAGAAATATTTAAGGTTTAGTATGAATAGCTTGCAAAAAACATGAAAATAGAACTACTACTAACAACTCACTGTAAAATAAATCCACCTGAGGTCAATACACATACGTTTTATCAAGAAAATATCTGAGAATGTTTAAGCTATAGTACAAATGACATGCAAAAAACGTGAAAATAGAGCTACTACTAACAACTCACTGTAACACAAAGCCACCTGAGATCGATACAGATACGTTTTATCAAGAAAATATCTTAGAATGTGAAGGTATACCAAGAAAGGCTTGCAAAAACATGAAAATAGAACTACTACTAACAACTCACTGTGACATAAAGCCACCTGAGGTCAATACAGATACGTTTTATCATGAAAGTATCTGAAAACATTGATGGTATAGTATGAAAGGCTTGTAAAAAAATAATAATACTACTAGCAATAACAACTTACTGCACTACTAAGCCATCTGAGGTCAACAAAAGTATGTTTTATCAAGAAAATAGCTGAAAATGTTTAACCATTTCATGCCTGTGGTCACCATACGGATACCCCTCACCCCCAATTTTTTTCTCTCGACTCGACAAAGTTACAACCGTGATTCCTTTTTCACTAGATAGCGCTTGCTTGGCTCTATCGCGTTTGAATTTATTATCCCTCAAAGCTTTATCCGAACGGTCGAACGAGCGTCCAAGTTTAGACAAAACATAAAATGTCGAAAAAGAGGAAAGGTGCAGATTTTGACCTCCATTACCTGGACATTTCTGATAAGTTCAGAGCCTGATTATGACAATATTTTGTAGCTAAGAATGCGATGTTTCGAATGAGATATCACTAGTATAATTCTGAGCTGTAGTTTAGCCCCAAACAAGGTTACTAACGAACGATCACGAAATTGTCACGTCAGGCGTTCATTGCCAAACCCCACCTAGGCAGATTTGTACAGCAAACGAGGCAGCAAGTCCTTTTTATGATCGGGAATAGGCAAATTTTCTTTCTGTTCCTCTTTTTTACTGGCAACAAGGGTAAAAGAGCTATTTTGTGTGATGCCTCAAGCAAGTGTAGAGGCCAATGGCCTATTTTATTGCATTATATTATTATTATTAAGTGATGCACTTACCTTGAATTTCGTTTCAGCTGGCCCAAGCAGAGCTCTGACTCCATGAGAGGTCACGGTCCTAAGCCCTTGGAAGAGAGACTGATCAAGGAAAGAAGTAGAAGAGCTACCAAGAAAATGACTGCAGAAGAAGCAGCAAGGCTTTTTTTGATGCCTGATTGAGATTCAGATCTCGATACCTCCTCCGACAACGACGACCCATACTGGGCACCAGACAATCCAGATTAATAATTTCAACCTCTACGTTCTCTCAACTGTTATGGCAATGCATAAAAAAGTGATGAAGAGGATATTGAACACACAGACGAAATCCCTTTATCAATGCTTGGCAGGTTCGAGCTAGACAATGGCGATGACACGGATCAATTTGATTTGCCTCTCCCGGGCTTGAATGACACAGCAGCGTCAAACAGTTCTTCAAGCACATCATCAGTACCAGTGGCAACTTCTTCTGCATCGCAGTCAGCAACAGTTATTGCACCTGCTGAACCCTTTGTCCTTACAATAGCTAAGAAAAATGTTCCTTCCCAAGCAGTGGCCGGTCTAGTAACTCCAACTGATGCTCCTCAGGTCACGGCAAAACCAGCAGCAAAAAAGAAGGTAGCAAAGGAGGCGAAGCAATACAAGTGGATAAAAACGGAGCCCGAACCTCGAGATATTACCTGGAACGGTTCTATGCCACACTATGACGAGGTACAAACGCCCCTTGATCTCTTCCAAATCTTTATCACAGAAGACATTCTTTCAAACACTGTGGATCCAACGAACCTGAATGTTAT
This sequence comes from Artemia sp. Qi Xiang Cuo, assembly GCF_049724085.1. Taxonomy (NCBI): domain Eukaryota; kingdom Metazoa; phylum Arthropoda; class Branchiopoda; order Anostraca; family Artemiidae; genus Artemia; species Artemia sp. Qi Xiang Cuo. The sequence continues at coordinate 57,932,586 of NC_142805.1, read as the reverse complement.
GAGAAAAATAAATATTGTTCCGAAACTTTCTCTTGAAGAGTTCCACATATTTATTGGAGTTCAAATGCTTATGAGCATTCCCAAACTTCCGGCTATGAGACTGTACTGGGAGAAGGGAATGAGATATTCCCCGGTGGCTGATACCATGAGTAGAGATAGGTTCATCATCTTGAGATCTTTCTTCCACATTTGCGATGACACCTTAATGATACCGAAAGAGGAGGCTGGTCATGATAAACTGTTCAAGATCAGAAGACTATACGACGCATTCAGGGAGAATCTGAAAAAAATAGACCCTGAAGAGATCCAAAGTATTGACGAACAGATGATCCCGTTCAAAGGAAGAATTGGATTTCGACAATACTTGAAGGACAAGCCCCCCTCGTGGGTTGTAAAGGTTTTCACGAGAGCCAGCATCAGCGGAATAGTGTGTGACATAGTGATATATACAGGAAAAGGATCTGTTGAAATTTCTGAACTTGGCCAAGGTACTGACGTTGTCCTTCGCCTTGTAGAAAATCTGCCAAGGTTCATGAACTCTAAGCTGTTCTTTGATAACTTCTATACTGGCATCGATCTCATTCACAAGCTTCGGGTTGAATATGGCATCGAGTCATGTGGTACGATACGCAGCAACAGAATGAGGGGCGCTGTTCTAGATACCGACGCCAACATGAAGAAGAATGGACGAGGGTCAGTGGACTTCCGTTTTGAAAGACATTCAGAAGTATCAGTGGTAGAATGGTATGATAACAAACCAGTCTATTTAACTTCGTCACACTATGCAGTCACCCCAATTGATAAGTGTCAGAGATGGGATGGCACAACATGGAAATACGTCGAAGTTGATCGCCCCTGAATCTTCCGTGACTAAAACAATTCAATGGGGGGCGTGGATCTTGCTGACATGTTCCTGGAGCTTTACAGGACTGACATTCGCTCGAAGAAATGGTATATGAGGATTGTGTGCTACTTCTTTGACATGGCTCTGAACAACGCCTGGCTGATACACCGCCGACAGTGTAAGCAGACCAATGTTCAGCATATGTCTCTACTGTACTTCAAAATGGACATTGCTCGTGGGTTGGTTCTTACTGGCGTATCTCAAAGTCCTCGAGTTGGAAGAGCATCCTTATTAGTGACGAAGCGCAATACGTCTACCTCGCGAGACGGGATGCCTTCGGAATCAATGAGGTTTGACCAGACCTCGCATTTTCCGGATACGACTGAAAAGGGAAGGTGTCGCTATGAGAAGTGCGTTAGGGGTGGAACCAGTCGAATCATGTGTTCGAAGTGCAAAGTTCGACTGTGTTTGAACTTAGATTGCAACTGTTTCACAAATTTTCACCTAAAATAGTATCTGTATATACCTGACGTGACCATATGGGAACCATTCACAGTTTGGATTTGGAATGAAATAAATTTTTTTTTAAATAAATATGTTCTAGTTGAACCTTCAGGATCACTCTATGCTATTTTCAGAATTTTTACGCAACTCCTTCTTGGTTCAGGTCTGAAAGGGTTAAGCTATAGTACAAATGACATGCAAAAAACGTGAAAATAGAACTACTACTAACAACTCACTGTAACATAAAGCCCCCTGAGATCGATACAGATACGTTTTATCAAGAAAATATCTGAGAATGTTTAAGGTATAGTATGAATGGCTTTAAAAAAAACATGAAAATAGAACTACTACTAACAACTCACTGTGAAATAAAGCCACCTGCGGTCAATACAGATACGTTTTATCAAGAAAATATCTGAAAATGTTTAAGGTATACTAATAAAGGCTTGCAAAAACATGAAAATAGAACTACTGCTAACAACTCACTGTGACATAAAGCCACCTGACGTCAATACAGATACGTTTTATCATGAAAGTATCTGAAAATATTGATGGCATAGTACGAAAGGCTTGTAAAAACATAATAATACTACTAGTAATAACAACTTACTGCACTACTAAGCCATCTGAGGTCAACAAAAGTATGTTTTATCAAGAAAATATTAGAAAATTTATAGATTATAGTATGAATGGCATGCAAAAACATGAAATACTACTACTACTACTACTATCAGCAGTTCGCTGCAACATAAGGACACCTGAGGCCAATACAGCTATGTTTTATCAAGAAAATATCTGAAAATGTTTAAGGTATAGTACAAATGGCTTGCAAAAAACATGAAAACGGAACTACTACTAACAACTCACTTTGACATAAAGACACCTGAGGTCAATACAGATACTATTTATCAAGAAAATATGGGAAATTGTTTAAGGTATAGTACAAATAGACTGCAATAAACATGAAAATAGAATTACTACTAATAACTCACTCGTTTTATCAAGAAAATATCTGAAAATGTTTAAGGTATAGTACAAATGGCTTGCAAAAAAAAAATGAAAATAGAACTACTACTAACAACTCACTGTAACATAAAGCCACCCGAGGTCAATACAGATACGTTTTATCAAGAAAATATGTGTAAATTTTTAAGGTATAGTATATTATTCAATTTGAAAGACTTTAATTGTGAGATATTTCCGAATAAAATACACAGTCCTATGGACGAAGTTCGATTTTTTAGCAGATGGGTTCCGATAAATATTCCTTCTCGGAATGTGTGCATACGATATCCTAGAAAGAAGAACAACAAAAACAAAACCCATGATATGGATTGGGATCACACCAAGTGGGAGATGAATTGTGAATTATTATAATTCCCATCACATCCATGGTTACCCAACGGTCTTTTTAAAATATCATCAAATCTTTAAACACTTCGTACAAAATTTGTCATAATGTTTTCTCGTGATATGATACTTATTCCATTTCGGTGTCATAGTTCATTTTTTATGATGATATTCATCATGAAATTATTTCAATAAAGATATTTTAATGCATTACTTCGTCTTTGTTTCCACTATTTTTAGGGTATGATGTCAACTCTTGAGGAAACTCAAAACTTGTTTCCAGCCTTTGCGAAAATTCAGAACTGAAGAGGGAGCTTTTTATTTTCTTTTGAAAAAAATTAGAATTGTTCTGTAACTTTTTTTTCTTTGAGAAAATTCAGAAGAGAGCTTGAACTTTTCTTTACTTCTTTGAGAAAACTCAGAATTAAAGTTGATTTTTTATCTTCATGGAGAATATCTTCTACGGAAAGATTTAGAACAGAACTTTAAATTTATGTTTATTTCTTTGAGAAAATTAAGAACTGAAGTGGAACCTTTTCTATTTTCTTTGGAAAAATTAGAATTAGATTGTAACTTTTTTCTTTTGTTTGAGAAAATTCAGAAGAAAACTTAAACTTTTCTTCACTCTGGTGAGAAAACTCGGAATTAAAGTGGAAGTTTTTCTCTTCTTCAGGGAAAAATTCAGAAGAGAGCTTGAACTTTCTTCATTTCATTGAGAAAACTCAGAATTAAATCGGGCCCTTTTTCTATTCATGGAGAATATTCAGAATCGAAGTATAACTTTTTTCAATCTTCTACGAAAAATTTAGAACAGAACTTTAAATTTTTTCACGTCTTTGAGAAAATTCAGAACTAAACTGGAACTTTTTTATTTTTCTTTGGAAAAAATTAGAATTGATCTTTAACTTTTTTTTTCTTTGAGAAAATTCAGAAGAGAACTTGAACTTCTATTCACATCATTGAGAAAAGAACTAAAGTGGAACTTTTTATCATCACGAAGAATATTCACAACCAAAAGTATGACTTTTGTCTATCTTCTACGGAAAATTTAGAAAAGAACTTGAATTTTTTATATATTTGAGAAAATTAAGAAATGAAGTGGAAACTTTTTTTATTTTCTTTAGTGTAAATTAGAATTGAACGGTAATTTTTTTCTTGTCCTTGAGAAAATTCAGAAGATAACTTGAAGCTTTTCTTCACTTCTTTGAGAAAACTCAGAATTAACGTAGAACTTTTCTATCCTAGTGGAAAAAACCAGTATCGTAGTATAAATTTTTTTCTATCTTCTACGGAAAAAATTTATTTTTCATTTGTTTGAGAATATTCAGAAGAGAACTTGAACTTTCCTTCACTTTAGTGAGAAAACTCACAATTAAAGTGGAAAGTTTTTAATTCTTTGGGGAAAAATTAAGAAGAGAACTTGATATATCTTCACTTCTTTGAGAAAATTCGGAATTAAACTGAACCCATTTTACTATTCATGGAGAATATTCACCATCGAAGTATAACTTTTTTCCCTCTTCTACGAAAAATTTAGAAAACAACTTTATATTTTTTCACGTATTCGAGAAAATTCAGAACTGAAGTGTAACTCTTTTATTTTTCATTGCAAAAATTTGGAATTGATCTGTAACGTTTTTCTTTGAGAAAACTCAGAAGCTCAGAATTAAAGTGGACCCTTTTTCTACTCATGGAGAATATTCACAATAAAAGTCTAACTTCTTTCCATCTTTTACGAATAATTTACAAATGAACTATATAGTTTTAATGTCTTTGAGAAAATTCAGAACTGAAGTGTAACTCTTTTATTTTTCATTGGAAAAAATAGAATTGATCTGTAACTTTTTTTCTTTGAGAAAATTTAGAAGAGAACTTGAACTTTAATTCACTTCGTTGAGAAAACTCCAAATTAAAGTGGAACTTTTTATCATCATGGAGAATATTCACAATCAAAGTATGACTTTTTCTATATTCTACGGACAAATTTAGAATAGAACTTTTAATTTTTTTATGTCTTTGAGAAAATTAAGAACTGAAATGGAACCTTTTTTTACCTTCTTTAGTGTAAATTAGATTTGAACTGTAACTTTTTTCTTTTCATTGAGAAAATTCAGAAGTAACTAGGAACTTTTCTTCACTTCGTTGAAAAAACTCAGAATTAAAGTGGAACTTTTTATCTTCACGGAGAATATTCACAATCAAAGTTGAACTTTTTTCTATCTTCTACTGAAAATTTTAGAAAAATTTTTTTTGTTTCTTTTATGTTCTATTTATTCACTGATAGTAATTTCAGTTTGTTTTAGGCTTCACCCTTTCATCCATAGAGATAAAGGTTATTTCAAAGCCTATTACAATTATTTTTTTTTCATTTCAGGTTTCATTTATTTAATGATTGTATCATATCATCACTAGGTTAGGTTACATTAAGTTAACGGCTTTTGGGTTCGGTTAGGTTAGGTTACCATGGATGACATAGATTGAAACATCATACCAGAGGGTCCCCCAACATGCTGAATCTGAAGATATAATTTTCATGGAGATTCTTTGACTTTTTTAGGTTAACTTGCACTAGATTAAGTGGAAAACTCAGAATTAAATTATTCACTCTGATACTTAGATTTTGTCAATTTTATCCCATGTATCCGAGAAAGGGACGTTGATATGAAATTTAATCACTCCGATACTTAGATTTTGTCAATTTTATCCGACATATCCGATAAAGGACGTTGATAAAGTAATTATTCACTCTGATATTTACATTTTGTCATTTTAGTTCGATGTATCTGACAAAAGGATGTTGATGGAAGCGAATTCAATCGATAAAGAATTTTAATACAGAATTTGTTCATTTTTTTTTATAATTCCCTGAATTAAATTTCTGTATTGTTTATCCAAGAGGTGAATTCAAGAAAGAGTTTGTTACTTACTTACTTACAATTTTTTCATAATACCTAACTTTTGTCAATTATATTTGTTGTAACTGATATATGATGTTGATAAAAAAAATTATTCATGCTGATACTTAAATTTTGTCAATTTTATCCCATGTATCCGAGAAAGGGGCGTTGATATAGAATTTATTCACTCGGATACTTAGATTTTATCCGAAATATCTGATAAAGGATGCTGATAAAGCATTTAATCACTCTGATACTTAGATTTTGTCAATTATATTTGATGTATTTGGCAAAAGATGTTTATAAAAAAATTTACTCAGTATGACACTTAGCTTTTGTCAATTTTATCCAGCGTATCCGACAAAGGTTGCAGATATAGAATTTATTCAATCTGATATTTAGATTTTGTCAATTATATTCGTTGTAGCTGACAAAAGATGTTGATAAAAAAATTATTCACTCTGTTGCTTAGATTTTGTCAATTTTATCCCATGTATCCGAGAAAGGGATGTTGATATAGAATTTAATCACTCTGATACTTAAATTTTATTCGATATATCCAAGAAAGGATACTGATAAAGCATTCAATCACTCTGATGCTTATATTTTGTCAATTATATTTGATGTATTTGACAAAAGATGTTGATAAAAAAAATTTATTCACTCTGACACTTAGCTTTTGTCAATTTTATCCAGCGTATCTGACAAAGGATGCTGATATAGAATTTATTCAATCTGATATTTAGATTTTGTTAATTATATTCATTGTATCTGACAAAAGATGTTGATAAAAAAATTATTCACTCTGATACTTAGATTTTGTCAATTATATCCCATGTATCCGAGAAAGGGATGTTGATATAGAATTTAATCACTCTGATACTTAGATTTTATCCGAGATATCCGAGAAAGGATACTGATAAAGCATTTAATCACTCTGATACTTAGATTTTGTCAATTATATTGGATGTATTTGACAAAAGATGTTGAAAAAAATTTATTCACTCTGACACTTAGGTTTTGTCAATTTTATCCAGTATATCCGACAAAGGATGCTGATATAGAATTTAATCAATCTGATATTTAGATTTTGTCAATTATATTCGTTTGTATCTAACAAAAGATGTTGATAAAAAAAATTATTCACTCTGTCACTTAAGTTTTGTCAATTTTATCCCATGTATTCGAAAAATGGATGTTGATATAGAATTTAATCAATATGATAGATTTTGTCAATTTTATCCGATATACCCAACAAATGATGTTGGTAATGCATTTATTCACTCTGATGCTTAGATTTTGTAAATTATGTTTGATGTATCTGACAAAAGGTGTTGATAAAAAAATTTCATTCATTCTGACACTTAGATATTGTCAATTTTATCCAACATATCCGACAAAGGATGTTGATATATCATTTATTCACTCTGATACTTAGATTGTGTCAACTATATTCGTTGTATCTGACAAAAGATGTTAATAAAAAAGTTATTCACTCTGACCCTTAGCTTTTGTCAATTTTATCCCATGTATTCGAGAAATGGATTTTGATATAGAATTTAATGAACCTGATACTTAGATTTTGTTAATTTTATCTGGCATACACAACAGATGATATTGTTATAGAATCTAGTCTCTCAGATAACTGGATTTTGCAAATTTTATCGTATGTATCTAAGCAAGAGATACTGGAAGGAAGCTTAATCATCCTGGTGCGTTCATTTTAACCACTCTAATGCTTTGACTTTTTCAATTCAATCCACCATATCCAATAAAGAATGATGATAAAGTATTTATTCATTCTAATATTTACATTTTGTCAATTCTATTCGATGTATCTGACAAAGGATGTTGATGGAAGCGAATTCAATCGATAAAGAATGTTAATAAGAATTTTTTCAATTTTTTTCATAATTTCCTGAATTAAATTTCTGTATTGTGTATCCAAGAGGTGAATTCAAGAAAGAGTTTATTTTTTTCATAATTTCCTGAATTAAATTTCTGTATTGTGTGTCCAAGAGGCGAATTCAAGAAAGAGTTTGTTACTTACTTACTTACGATTTTTTTTATAATGACATATCTACCAACTGATGTTAATAAAGAATTTATTCATTCTGATACCTAGATTTTGTCAATGTTATCCCATGTGTCTGACAATAGATGTATGCAAATTCCTTTTCTTACATCTCCGATAATGCTATGTAGAATATTAATACAAAAATATATTATGATACATTATTAATATCAATGATCAACTTTGGACATTTTGAATCTGTTCCATAAAATAGTTCACCATGTTCTCTCTTGATATTGTAGTTATTGTCTTCCCTTAGTTCGTTATCAGTAGAATAATCATTATTCCGTTTTGAGTCAAACACAATATTTACTGGTGTGTCATCGACAGGCTCAATATGCTTTTCGTCTTTGGTATTATTTGGCTCATTGACTGTTTGATCAATGGCAGTAACGTTTGCTGGTACTTTGTTTTTCATCGATTCATCTTTATATTCCATAGTGATATTTTCTGCCAATGCCCTTTTGATTTTTCTGGCAATTTCACTGTCTATTATCACATTATTTTTACACAGGTAAAAATTTCGGCACGTAGACAGGATATATTTTATGATATTAGTAGAAGAGTAGGCCTTTCTTTTTTTGATCTTCCGTTGAATGCTAATACCCGAAAGCTGACGATAGGATGTATCAGTAGGTAATGTGTTACCTGTAACAGTAGCAAGGAGTTGTCTTCTATCATCAACGATTATTTTTATGTTGGTATTCTCTTTGAGTGTAACCATATCTCTGGAGATCTCAATCTTGCATATCCACCATCATAAGAGTTGAATTTTTTCGTTACTCCAAAGAAATTTAATTCCTTATTGTCATGACAATGCATGCATACATTTCCAATAGTGCTACCACTTGTACTTGTTTCATAGTTTAAATACTTCTCCTTGTAGGTATTCAATGCTGCAATAACATTGTCATGTGAACACACTTTATTAAAAGGCTCCATCTTCACTTTTTTTTTTAAAGATAAGACTTATGTGTTTATCGTTCCACTGCGTAAAAAAACACTAATTTAATAAATGCAATAAACTAGATAGTGTCGATCAGCCGCCATAAAGTACCAGTGGGAAAGTTGCATCGTGTCTCTGAGCAAGCATAGAGTACGATTGGTAGAGCCGTAAGCAAATTTTATGTCATTTTAAGATACGTAAAAAAAAGTTGAATAATTTCGAAGTCCAAAAAAAATTTTTTAGTCCAATAAAAAAATGCTACTACAAAAATTATTTTTCTAATAGTAAAGGTCATGAATAACATGTCTATACCATTCTCATTTTGAGTTTGGGAAATATTAAATGTGATTTTTTTGTTTTAAGTATGTTTCGTCTCATTCGAAGACATTCAAAAAAAGTTGAAAAAAATATATCCTGTTAAAAAACAATAATAAAAAAAAGTTAAAAAAAATTCAAAAAAAATACAAAAAAATGGGCGGGAGGGGGCCAAAAAGTTGGAGGGGAGGGGGCGCCCTTCGAGTTTGGGTATAGCTGACCTTTGGGGGGTTGAGGCTTCTGGTGGTTAGGGTAGTTGGTGCTTATTATCGTTGATGATTCGTACTCACATACACCATACTACTTGATTTGCAAGGATTTCTAAGGTTTGTTCTGAATTTAATTATTAAAATTCTTTTTTTGCCATCTACATCTCTCTTAATATCAAATTTTTAGTATACTGGAACCTATTTTAAATTGACAACACTGTTCAAACACCACTTGTGTATTATACAGAACACATCGGTGAGGTAAAGCTAGGTCAACTCACAATGTCATTCTATCATCATTAATCATTTTCATAGATTGATGTTGTCTCAAATTTATAACAAATTGCCTGAGTTAACAAGCCCTTCGGGGTTACCTTAACAGCTAATCAGTTGAACTCTTTTTTCTCCACCTTCATATTATTCCGATTCGCAAATGTTATCTAGCTCTGTTTTTTCCATATTATTCAATTAATATCGTTGATACAGTTCAATTCGCAAATGTTATATCCTTTTCTTCTTTGCAAATTTAGTTAGCTTTTAACAGCATATGTCAATCAATCAATCAATTCTGGGTTTAGCCTACTATTCTTTAATTAGCAACTTCCTTAATTATATAACTCAATTAATATCCATAGATACCCAAAATTAATACAAAACTTAAATTTCTTTCCAAGAAAATATTTTGAATACGATTAGGCTGTATCCAATACGCAAATGTTATCTAGCTCTGTTTTTTTCCCCTATTATTCAATTAATATCGTTGATACAGTTCAATTTGCGAATATTATATCTTTTTTTTTGCAATATTCAATTAATATCGTTCGTATAGAACAATTCGCAAATGCTTAACCCTTTTTGCCTCCACCTTTATACGATACAAACCACAAATGCTATGTAGCGACACATTCCTAACAAACTAGTCTTGACTAAAGGCAATTGTCCAAAAAATCAGAAACTAGTCTGATAACACATACTTCAAAGAAACAGAACAGTGGATAATGCATGGGTGATAGACAGCTCTTCCTATAAAATCAATTCTTAGTATGCAATTCGATAATTTCTATTTTTTGGTTAAAAAAAAAAAATAAATAAAACAAAAAAAAAACACGTTATGATGAAAGTGTCTCAAAACCCGTCTGGCTGCGTTATACAATCTCAATTTTACTTTCAAAACGTGTTTGATCACTTTATAGGTATATAATATAAAAGGATTGGTCGCTTTTTGCAATGTGCACGTCAAACTGCAATTTATATTCATTTCCGCAGGCATAGGTCTCATTGTCCCGTTCCTTGTCCCCTTTCCATCAATAGGTAGATCCCTACTAAAAGTTCCTAAAACTGCAGTTTAAAATATTACGCCCACTGAAAATATTACACGGGTGAAAGGACCAGAATAATAATTGTGAGGGAGTGCTGGGTGAGTACGTTTGAGGATAAAGGGTGGTATGACAAATACAATTCTCAAATAAAAATAAAAGAACTCTATTTTACACACCGAATGAAACAAAAATTTAAATGGTAAGAATACCTGGCAAAAAGATCAATTTTTTCAATATATTATGCGTTCAATTATTAAGTATTAAACATTAATACAGATGTCCAAAACCGAAAATAGCAAAAGAAAACCAAATTTAAACTTATGATTTGATTTTCAAAACAATTCTCTTGCTTTAGAAGTTCAATTTCAAAATCAAGAATCTAACTGAGCGTTCCGTTAAACAACTTGAAGTTTAATTCTTGGCTAATTTTGTCAAGACACTTGACCACGAATCATGTAAATGTAAGAATCTTACAGAATTTGGAATACCGCATTCGAAATTATTAAATCTAAATAAAAGAAAGTGATACTTTTGTGAACATAGAAAAAACCGTCTATAACTAAATTGTATCGGTCTGGTTCTTATGCAAAGTAACACAGAAGAACCAAGAATGTGGATTGACATCTGATATTTATTTCTTAAAGTCTTAATAATTTTGGATCTATTAAAGTTAAAAAAGTGAAAACTTCTAAAATATATTTTGTATTCAGTAAAATGCAAATTATGTTCTGGTCTTTATTTCTTACGTTCTTTATGTATTCTGGTCTTATGTTCTTTATTTCTACTCGTTTTTGGTGTAATAGAGTTTTTTACTTTTCTTTGAAAAACTTATTCTGTGGAAAAAAAAATTAAAATTAATCTCAGTTCTTTTTACATTGACATAGTCTTTTTCATCGAATAAGAAAAGAATATTTTATGCCTTTTCGGTTTTTTTTATTCTATAGGAATCCATAGCTTGGCTTGCTATTTGTAAGTTGGTGAAATTTTTCGACAATTTCTAGCAGTCTACACTCTTTTGAAAATCTGGGCACAAATATTATTGTTTAATTTAGTTTTATACCTGCTTAAGGTGACCGAAAAAATCAAACTTAATACCATTCCAAAAAAATCTATCCGTGCTGTTTGACAACCTGGGTGCACTTCCACTCTTTTAATTTAGTTAAATTGTAAGAGCAGAATTAGTAATAGTAGTAGCCCTGAAACTTTCAACTTAATACTCTCAGTCGTTCTTAGGATATTGCTAAGATGTCTTATTGGTAACCAGCATACAAATGGTGCCTTTTGATTTTATTTTAAAGCATAATGGGCAAATTATATAGCTTTGAGGGGTTGACATAACCAATATCCCGAGAGACATAGTATCTGGACCGTTCGAAGATGTTGAATAAAATGGCTATCTCAAAATTTTTATTTGATGTTTTTAGAAAATTAATCTAATTACTTTTGACCCTTAAAAAAGGCGCTAGAACTTTTAATTTCCAATCGAATTAGCTCCTTTAAAAGTTTCAATGCTATTGCTATCTATGATGGAGCTGCGCTGCCTATGATGTTGATAATGATATTGATAATTGATAATGCCTATGATTTTGATAATTCACATACTCATAGTTCGTTTTGATTTAGTTCAAAATCCGCCTAAATATTCCTTAAAAGCATCACCTTAATACCCTTATCTTGCTTAGTAGCAACAGCTGCAGTAGTAATATTAGGAATATGCACATACCACCTATGGTTTTCTTCAACATCTCCTTCAGCACACGCTGAAAGATTCAACTTAATCACATGAACCGATCCTGAAATATCGCTCACACGTCCTCTTGACAAAATGTGTGGTCATAGTGCTATTTCGATTTAGTCGAATACAGTTTCAATATTCCTCAAATTTGTCGCCTTAAGACTCTTAGCCTGAGTAACAGTAGTAGTAGTACCAGTAGTAATAGTAGTAACATTAGTAGGCTACTAGTAGCAGGATAATTTATAGTTGAAGCCTTATCTTTAGCAGCAGTAGTAGCAGAAGCAATAATAATAATAGCAGTGGCATTGGTATGAATAGAAGCGGTATCCTAATGCTGAAAGTTGACAAGTTGAAACTTACAAGCCGTATAAGCTTCAACTTCGCACACGAAACACTTCCTAGAATATTGCTGATACGCCCTTCTAACAATTTGTATACAGATGATGTGTTATGATTCAGTTCATCATCCTTCCTCTATACTGCCTGAAATTTTCACCTTCATAATCTTAGGCATAGTTATAATAGCAGTGACAATAGTAGTAATAGTATTATAATAATAGTTTTAGCAATAAGTAGTAGTAATAGTAATAGTAATAGTATTAGTATTAATATTAGTAATAGTATTAGAGAGTAATAGTATTAGCACTGCTCGTAGTAGTAATAATAGTAATAGCAGTAGTACTAGTAGCAACAGCAGTATTAACGTATTGCCTTTTGGTCAGTTGAACATCCTTCTCATCAAGTCCTCGAAGTTTCAATTTAATACAATTAGCCATTACTGTGACATTGCCAATATTTCCTTTCGATAACCTGTATATTCATATGCTTCTTGAAAATTTCGTCTTATTACTCTTATCCTTACGAGTAATTGCAATAGAAGTAGTTGTTGGGGTTGTAGAAGTAGTATCAGTAGTAGCAAATGTAGCAGTAGTAGAAGTATTAGCAGCAGCATGCACACATTGCCTTTTGATGTACTGAGCTTCCCTTTTGAGTATTCTCTGAAAGTTTCATCTTAATACCCTAATCCATATTTGAGATACGCCCTTTTGACAATCTGCATGCACATAGTGTCTTTTTATTTAGTACAAATATCCCCTCAATATTCTCTCAAATTTTCACCTTCATACACTTAGCCATAACGGTACAAGCAGGATAATAGTAGTAGTGGTAGTGGGAGAATCAGTAGCAATAGTAGTGTTGTATTAGTGAGATAAGATAAGATATTCATCATAAAATAGACATAAAATATTAAATTGTACTATTCCCGCAAAAGCTCATTGAACGGTAAAAAAGCGGAAGAAAAAAAAAGTCACTTACTCAGAGAAAAAAAAGCAATCACATACTCACAACGAGAAGAGCGAAAAGGAAAAGAAATTAGAAGTAAATTAGAAACTATAGAACAAGAAACTAAATAAATTGAACAGACTAAATTAATTAAGTAGATTAAATAGAATACAATAAAATAATAATATATAAGGAAAATAAATGAATAAATAGATAAAAATACCTTCTACGAAGCCAAAAAAAATTATAATTTTTTTTGAAAACCCCGAAAGAGTGAGACCTCCGAACTGATTCACGCCACTTATTCCTTAGGCCTACAATATGACTCGCCATTAGAGGATTAAAATATAACCTTGCACAAGGAGTAAAAGGAATTTGAGTATACTTTTTTTTGTATTGCAAACTTGACTTAGTTGACTTAAGGCTCCTGCCGAGGGTTCGGCGTAGAGAACGATGAGACCAGGCGCCTGCAGGATGACCTATCACTTGCCAGGCTCGCAGCTTCTTCCTGTGGGATGTGGGCTTGGGCGAGGAATTCATCGGCTTTGTCTTTCCACTTAGTGGGGGGGGGCGTCGTCTTGGTTACTTCCATCCGTGTAGGGTGGGGTCGAAGTCGAATGTGACCCGTGCTGGGGCGTCACTTGACATGCGAAGGAGATGGTCGGACCAGCCAACACCACGCTGGGGGAGTTGCGTCGAAAAAGGAATTTGTGCCATACATGACAGGAGGGTCTGGTTGCTAACGAAGTCAGTCCAGTGAAGTCCCTCGATTCTTCGGAGATGTTTCTTCTGAGCAACATCGACGGCGCTGAGGATGGATTTTGCAGCTGACCACGTCTCCGCTCCATATAGCAGCACGGTGCTGACTGACGCATTGTAAATGCGCATTTTGGTAAAGCTGCTAATGTTCGGCTTCTAGAGGATGCTACGGAGCCTTCAAACAACTGCTAGTACCTTGGCCCTTCGAGATGTGAGCTCTTTTGTAATCAAACCATCCCTCATCAGAATAGATCCCAGGTAAGTGAATTATTCAACCACATCTACTTGGTTGCTTCCTATGATGACTTCCTTTGCAGTAGAACGGGACGTGGGGGGCTCAAGGGGCATAACTTTGGTTTTCTGCCAGTTGATCTTCAGTCAAATTTTCGAGGATTCTTCTCAGAACACCTGGAGAGCTTTGGTGACCTTTCCGACGGTGTTCGCAACTACCGTTATATCGTTGGTGAATTCGGCATCAAAGAGTATCCGGTCTCCGAACTGAAGACCGAACTGAAGGCGATTCGTCATGCTGGTCATAACATGGTCTATGACACAATTGAAGAGCTCGGGAGCGGCAGCGCATCATCGTATCATCATAAAGCTTTTCAAAGAATCGAAGGCAGCTTTAAAGTCCACGAATGCGATGTACGCTTTTCGGTGGACCTCTCGCGTCTTCTCGATCAATTGGCGCATAGTGAAAATTTGCTCCGTCGTTGACCTGCCGGGCATGAACCCGGCTTGCTGGACTCTTCTCTTTCTACGCAAAAAGGTGGAACACCTGTCCAAGAGTGATATGGTGAAGAGTTTGCCAGGAACGGAGAGAAGCGTTATCCCTTGATAGTTGGAGCAGATTTGACGGCTGTCCTTACGTTTCCAGAGCGGCAATATGACACCAGCATGCCAGTCGTTCGGTATGCTCTCCGTCGTCCATACAGCTGAAAAGATTAGCGGGAGCCACAGAATCATCGCCATTATAATTATTTATAATGGCGAATCATCGCCATTTTATATTACAAAGATTATAATTATTTCGATCTGAGGTAAAAGAAGGCAGAACACTTAGGGACTAGGGGAAGTCATCATGAAGCTGAGAAAAAGTAAAACATGCACACGAAAGAATATACAGTGATTCGAGATCAAGTAAAGGGATAATTCCTGAACGATCTTTTTCCTGAATGAGGCTTCCAGCTCTATTGCAAACCTCGGTAGTAGTACTAGTAGTAGTAACAGAAATAGCAGCAGTATTAATAGCAGTAGTAGCATGAGCGTGTTGCCTTTTGGTCAGTTGAACATGCCCCTCATTATACTCCGGAAGTTTCACCTTGATACGGTAAGCCCTTCCAAAAATATTCTTGATGCGCCCTTTTGACCACCGTTTGACGCCCTTTTTATCTGAATACCCTTAGCCTTAGAAGTACCTGCAATCGAAGTAATAGTTGGAGTAGTTTAGCAGTAGTGGTAATAATAATAAAAGTAACAGTGGTAGTAGTATTAGTATATAGTAGCATGCACAAATTATCTTTTGGTCAATTGATCTTTCCCTTCAAGTATTCTATGGAAGGTCCAACTTAATACCCAAATCCACTCTTAAGATATGCCCTCTTGACAATCTTCATACACTTAGTGTGTTTTAGTCTTGTTCAAATTCCCCTTCAGTATTCTGTCAAATTTTCACCTTCATGCGCATAGCCTTAAAAGTAATAGTATCATATAGTAATAGTGGTAATAGTAGGAGTAGTATTATCAGTAATAGTGTTGTATTAGCAGCTGTAATGGTAACTTTAATAGCAGTAGTATTAATAGCAGTAGTAGCAGGTAAATGTTGGTCAGATGAACATGCTCCTCATGATGCCCCAGAAGTTTCATCTTGATAAGGTAAGACATTCCAGATATATTGTTGATAAGTCTGTATCAACAATCTGTATGCACACAGTATGTTTTGATTTAGTTCAACTTTCCCTTCAACATTTTTTCACATGCTCATTTCAATATCCTCAGCATTGATAGTACTCGCTACAGAAGCAGTGGTTTTAGTGGTAGTAATGGTAGTAGTAGAAGTAGTAGTAGTGGTAGTAATAGTGGTGATAATTCTAGTAGAAGCAGTAGTAGTAGCATGCAAATATTGCCTTCTTGGTCAATTGGTCATCTCCCTTATCATTTTCTTAAAGTTCCAAATAAATATACTCAGTCTTTCCTGAATTACGGCCTTGTGACAACCCGTAGGTACATAACGTGCATTAATTCAGTTCAACACTTTACTCAACTTTCTCTGAAAAGCTCACTTGAATACCCTTCATCTTTTTGGAAAGTAAAGCTCAAACATGACCACCTTTCTCAATAACATGTACAATATATAAACAATGAACGAATTGCCTAGCATACAGCCCTTGCCCTTAGAGCTGTGAGGGGAAGATTACATCCCTCCAAGACATAATTACTGGACCCTTCAAAAATTCTGAACAAAATAGTTCTCTTGAAATTTGATTTGATATATTTTGGGAAATGGTGAGCGTTGGGGGGGGGGCTGGTTGCCCCCAATCACTTTTGACTTTTAAAAAGGACATTAGAACCTCCAATTTTCAATCAAATGAGCACCATCTGATGTTTATAAGACCACCTATTCCATAAGAACCTTATATGCCCCGGGGCATAGCTTAAAACCCTAGCCCTAGGGTTCTGGGGGGCTGTGTCAACCCTGGAGGCCTTTTTATGTGTTTCTCGGACTGTTTTTAACAAAATGACTTATTCATAATTTCGAAAAATAGCGACGAAGACCACACTGCCTTTCCATCATGAACAATAAGTAAAACAACAGGGGAAATTTTTCATATAAGACAGTGGAACGCAACTTTAAATGATATTAGGTCGAAATGATATTTCGACCCTATATCCAAGGGCCGTTCTCAGCAAAACAAACGAAGAAAAAAACAATATAATAGAAACTTACATTAAAATTCGATCATTAAAACTGAAAAAAGTTTTTTTTAATATTTAAACAGCCCTAATATCATTACTTCAAAAAAATTCAACGAGAACTGGTACACCAAGCGAAGTGGAAAAAGAACAATTCATTCAAATGGAATAAAAAATACTTACAGACAAGCTCTGAAAGCTAATCTCACCAGGGGGAGGGGTTTTTTGCCCTCCTATCACTTTTGACCCTTAAAAGGGAACTAGAACTTTCAATTTTTAATCAAATGCCCATCCTCTAAAGTTTTTACGGACACTCGAAATTTCTATGACAACTCCTTCTGTACGAATTGCCTTGGCCATAAAGAAAACATCTTTGTGCCCACATCGCTCTTTCCTTAGGCAGCGTTATTGCGCTGCCCCTTAGTTTCTTTTAACGTTCACTGTCTTATTAAAAGTCGTACCCTTTTTTAATATTTTCATTTCATTTTCAGAGATGGAAAAGCACTGTTAGGCCTATATAAGAAATTGTTTATAGATATTTTTCACTGTCTTGATCAAGTACTAGTCATTAGGTAATATTTTGTTTTTATTCATAAGCATTACAGCTACAACCTGAATAATATCTTAGACGTCTATATTTTCTTTCGTTGTAACCATAGCTACAATTTTTGTTACGTTTATACAATTCGGAGAAAAAATTCCAGGGGTGGGGACCAGGCCCGTATCGAAGAGGTGCGGGACCGGAATGGATTTTTTTGCGGAGCCCTCACCTTGTATTAAATATTTAAGTAGAATTCAGACTCAGTATACATACAGATATATCAAATCTCATATTAATCAAGCGTTAAATAATAAACACATTAATATATCTCATCCAGGAAATCGAAGTTAAAGTAGATATATTTTTAATTATTTGAATATATAATAATTTTTCCATTATCGTCAAAAGCGATTTGTTTTAAATTTGAAACTTTTTTTTATTCATTTTGATGGTAACGCGGGGCCCTTTCAAATGTAGGGCCTGATTGGGCTCAATCGCTCCAATCACCCCTTATCCAGCTCTGGTGGGGACACGGTCTTGCTTGCGAAAAAGCAACGCAGAATTGAGAAAATGATTAAGAAATAGAAAAACCAAAATAAATATTAAAATAAATATAATATAAATACAAAAATAAAAAAGCAACCAGTGGTGATTTTAAGTCAGTGAGTTAATATTCAATTCTTTTTGCTTTACAATCTTGAAGAAAGGGAAATCGACGAACGAGATTTGTATTTTTTTCACAGAATGGAAAAAAAAACTAAGAATGTGCGGTCACATGCACACTGGTTATACAGGAAATACGATAAACCGACGATGAACAAAAAAAAATGAAAAAACAAGAAACCAAACTAAGGCAGTTTCCAACCAGTAAATAAATTTTATTCAGTTGCTGAATATAACCCTCGTTAAAGACCGTGTTTAGGGTATAGGGGGGGTCAGGGTTTAGCCCCCTCCCCTCGAAGTTCTGTCCAACCCGTAAAACATAACAAAAATTGCATATAAACAAATCTTTGTTGCGTTTATTTTTTTTTCTGTACCCCCCCCCCGCCCGAACAAAAATCTTGGATACGTTCTTGCCCTCGTTTATTTTTTAGTTATTTTTTTCGTTCTTCATTGTTTTTTGTAAATATTTGGATTAAATCCTCTGAAAAATTTCTTCTTTCAGTAGAGCTATCAAAAAAGGCTGAATCCTCATCACCTTTTCAAATGATTTTCTCGCTTAGGTTACAGTAATAAATGCCTTCCTTTAACCAAAATTGATGTCGATAGACCTAAATCAGCGGGTATCCTATAAATGTAAGCAACTCTTAACCTTCCGGTAGGATAATGACAGGCCGGTGACATGATAAAGAATTAAATGCAACACTAGCACTTTGATTTGAACCTATGTTGATTGAGATGTAGAATAAATTCGTGCACGGTCGCGAAATATTATGGAAGTACAAATTACCTATTGCAGAGAAATTTACCAACATTGATTTAATGCATTTAGAACCCCCAAGTTAAATGACATCCGGAAGACCTTAGCCAGGCCGTACCCAGAGGGTGTTAATCCAACCCCCATCTCCCCTCCCATGCAAGATTTCTCCGACTCGTAAATTGGTCGTGGAAATGAAGATAAAAAATTATTTTAAAAAAAACTGAAAAAATATGAACAAGAATACTTTTTGTAACCCCATCCCCCTCGAACAAAATTTCTCTTGGTTCCCACCTTTGGAGGCATAAATATTTGAATTTTAAAATGTTTTGGACAAAATTGATATCGCAAAATTTTAATTAGATGTGTATTGGGGAGCTGAAAAATCTTCTATTAAGACTCCCCTCAAAATTTTAATTGGATGTGTATTGGGGAGCTGAAAAATCTTCTATTAAGGCTCCCCACTAAATTTTAATTAGATGTGTATTGTTGATCTTAATTTTATTATCTTAAGGCGCACCTCAAGTTTTTTTGTAGATTTGTTTTGTGGACCTGAATAATCTACTATGAAGGAGCACCTCAAAATTTTAATTGGATTTGTCTTTGAGAGCTGAATAATCTTATATTAAGACTCCCCTCAAAATTTTAATTTGTTGTTTATTGTTGATCTGAATTATCTTATCTAAAGGCGCACCCCTAAATATTAAATAGAGGTTTAGTTTGGTCCTCATTAATCATCTATAAATAAGCCACCCTACATTTTAAGTATAGTTTTCTTGTTGAGATGAAAAATCTTCTATTAAGACTCCCTCAAAATTTTAATTGGATGTGTATTGGGGAGCTGAAAAATCTTCTGTTAAGACACCCCCCACCCAATAAAAATCCTTGGTCCGACCATAAGCCTTTCACCTTAGTATGACAGAAATCTGGCTAAAGGCCGCCACCGATAAAGAGAGGAGGAGCTTTTTCTGGAAATAGCAATTTTTCAAAAATCTGCTTTTCTGCCAAAATCAAGATGTGCTATTTTTGCGAAAAGATTAAAGCTTAGTAAAATAAATACATATTTTAGAATTATCCTTCTAGAGTGGTTATACCCCAAAACTTGCCCCGCAGTTAATTTAAGGGTACTCGTATGATAAACGCCCTGTCGTTCAAGTTGTACATTCATTGACGAATTATAGAACCGTTTTTTGCATGTTTTTTTTCGTTAGTTTCTTTCAGCTTAGCATGAGACGAGTCAAAGATAATTGACAAACCATATGGAAAATAAATAATCTGGGCTATATAGTTGCACATTAGAAGGGGGGGGGTAAAGTATTTGCACATCGTGAAGCTAGGAAGCAATTCTTACTACATAATATGCAGAATAACTGTACCTAACGCATTAGGCATGCAGACCCGCTATACTTACACCCCCCCCAATAATGTGCAAATATTTTGCCCAAATTTGTTTCTAAAGTAAATATTTTAATTTACTTTGGTATATTTCATTGGGATTGAACGTCAGAGAAACATATTAGAAGAACATTAAGTAGGGTATATATCATACAAGTGCCAATTTAAGGTATTAAACATTTATTGTATTAAGGTATTAAACATTTAAATATTAAACATGGGTCAATAAAATAACATTTATTCAATGTTATTCAGTAAAACATGAATAAAGTGTTCTGTAGAAGCTTTCGATTGTATGTAGAGGTACAGCAACTGCAATAACAACAAATACATAGAAACTGCTATAAGCCCCGACAAGAAATCTACAAATTCAGAAGACAATAAAAGAAAATGTAGAGGAAAAATTTAATCGAGCCTTATATTTTAGTCTTTCCAGCTATTAAAAAAAGCAATTGTAAAAAAATAAATACTTTATTTGGTTTCTTTTAGTGACACAAAGTATTTATTCTGCAACAAAAAAGTTTTATATTTGAATTTTATAAAAAATTTTAAACCTAACTGTAAATTTTACAGACTGGCTGGCAAATCGACTCCGAAACACCACATTTTTCAGAATATTTGAACCTCTTTCAATATTTAGAGACCATTATATTTTTTAATTTAGGAGATGGAATCAAATAGCTTCCCGAAGTTGTGAGAGAAAAGGAAGGGCAGATGTGTCAATTCACGAAACTTTGGTTGTGGGGGGGGGGGGCAAAATACATTTTCCAAATCTAGGAGGGCAAACCTGTCTTTTTTAGTCTTGTCAATGAAAACACATAAAAAAGAATTTTCAATGAAAAAAGACAAAACAAAAACGTATATCCAAAATATAAAGGACACAAGCCTCTCCCCTCAATCGACGCCACTAGGTGGGTGGGGGGGGGGCTGTGAAATATAAATTTTGAATCAACAGTTGTAGCAAAAATTCATTAAGAAACAAGATTGATCGCTTCCTTATTCCACCGCCATCGTATTAAGAAAGGATTCCACCCCCCACATAAAAAGAATGCTTTTTCTGTTTGTAAAATGCTGGATAGTTATTTCTGATTCAGTCACCATCGTTGCCATGCTGCAAGAGAAAGTAAGAAAGTCTGTATACAATCAGCAATATGCGTAACTTAGGCTGTTTACCCCTAAGGTCGCATAGACCTTTCTATTCATGGGCGCCCATAAGCTGAATTCCAGGGGGGGGCAAACTTCGTCTAATTGCTACTTTTAATGCTATATAATAGAAATCTCAGAACAAAAATATAAAAATAAGGCAGCATCATTCAGCCAGGGGGGGAAGAGCCCCCCTGCCCCCCCCCCATATTGGCGCCCATGGTTCTATTTAATGGATCTTTCGACTATCCTGACAAAATTCCTACCTGAAAGTTCTTATAACAAACCATGGGGATGTCCAGGGGCAAAAATGGGCCCTAAAGGTGACTGTTCTCCAATCAATTGTATATGTGCCAAATTATGCAAATGACTAGCTCCAACTAAGTCTATTGTTTATTTTTTGTAGAAAGGAGAAATTTTATACCTAGCTGAAATTTGTATCACACAGAAATTTATCCATAAATTTGAGATTCCGGAGGAATTTCCTGTTTTATAAAAATGGAAAAAAATTATCCAAAGGCTATTTCTAGACCCAAGGGGTAACTAATAAACTTCAGGCGAAATGAACTTATTGTAACATTATAGATTGAACATTTAGAGTGGATAAGGTCGTAGGCCCTCTAGGCCCTCCTCTTTCCAGTTTCCTCTTAGAACTACGATCAATAGAAGGCTGCACCAATCAAAACGATGGTGTGTGGAATTTTGGTCCGTCTTGGTAAAAAAAAAGTTTTGAAAAAAGTTTATAACATAGTCACTGGCTTGAGAGCTATCGAAATGCTATTTACCAAGTCTCCCAGTTTCAGAGGCCAGAAACTCGCCTCTGAAGATTGGCCTAGGATGGCCAGACTGGCGTGCAGTACTGTGTTCATCCCTAGGAAGACCAATATTATATTTAAAATTTAAGTACCAAGGTCAGTGAAAAGAACATTCGATCATTTGAATTTGAATATTTTAAAGAATTAGGAAAATTGAGATAAAGGATAAAAAGAAAAGATCCTCCAGAGCTATTGCTGGTGCATAGGACGTTAAAGTAACGTTACAGGTGCTGTGAAATTGGGAAATTCAGTTTTTAATGAAGAAGAACTCCACGTGAAGTTTTCGGCAGTAGCGAGTAGTATCGGGCACAAAATTAAAGAAAAATAAACGCAGATAAAATTAAGCTAAAAAAAATGAATTAAACAGCTCAAGGAGGTCTTACTTTCCGTCAAAGGTGTACTTGTCTTTAGGAATTAATAGATTGTTAATGTTTAAATTTTACAGGCGAAAAGCTTGTCAACTAATTAGTTCTGCTTAACTATTTTCACGGTTCAGCGAGGCAACACTGACAAAAATGTGGTATTGCCATAAAAACTTCATACTTTCGTAATAATAAAAGACAAATCTTAGAAAATTGCGGTTTCCAGGTATGGATGACCCTAAGACGGGTCCATGAGATGAAAAATGATTTATTTTCATGTTCTTGGCACTTTAAGGTTTAAAACTAAGGTTAAAATGAGTGATTTTAAAACTGAACCGAACAGAAATTAGCTTATACACTATGTTGAACCAAAAACTATATCAAAACTACAATGAATAAAGAATTAAACCTGAAACTAATGAAATTGCAATAAACAATAAAACCAAATTTAAAACGAACGAATGAATTACTGCAAATAAGAGAGTTGACTTCTTACAAGCTTGTACAGGTGGTAGGAGAGGGAGACTAGGGTCAATGTCACCCCAGTATATTTTGAAATATATCTTCATCTTCCTATAATTTGTTACTTAATTCACATTTTTTTTTCAAACCCATTCCAACGCATTCCAACCCATTCCAGAAGTAAATCCCTGCTTCCATGCCTGACTTCTTGATGTATCTGTGATAAGTAGGCCTACAAATTTTACAAATGTACATCTACTAAACCTGCAAATTGAAATGTAAATACATTCTTAGACCACACTGGCTATACATTACAAATGAAACTCAGAGAGGAAAGAAAATAACAAAATGAAAAATAAAATAAAAAAGATGAAAAAATGAGGATTTTGTCAGCCAGTGGTGAACCATGAAGAAGAAGAAATAAGCAATTTCGACAAGGACCTCCGCCGAGTCGTCCGAAACTGATTCTGTTCTGTCGTTGACAAGTAAACTTCGAAAGGTTCGATTTTCGTTGGTTCCTTTTTCTTTTCTTTCTTTTTTGTTTAGCACTGAGGACGAGTCGATGAGGACGTGGAGGTCCTTGTCGAAATATTTGCTTATTTCTTCTTCTTCATGGTTCGCCACTGGCTTACAAAATCCTCGTTTTTTCACCATTTTGATTTTATTTTTCATTTTTTTATTTTCTTTTCTCTCTGTGTTTCATTTGTTAAATTGAAATGTGATTGGGGGGGGGGTTAAAAATTGAAAACCAAGTGTATTTTTTAGACATTTTAGGGAATTAAAATAAAAAAAAGATTTAAATTAAATGAGGCATGCCCCTTTCCTCTTCTGCATAAATTTCCAGTATGTTTTTAAGTCTAGCACGTCTTCGGGGCAAACGTCAAAATTTCATGTCCTATTAAAAAGGCTAATATCCCTAACAGGCATAAACTATG
This sequence comes from Artemia sp. Qi Xiang Cuo, assembly GCF_049724085.1. NCBI lineage: Eukaryota > Metazoa > Arthropoda > Branchiopoda > Anostraca > Artemiidae > Artemia > Artemia sp. Qi Xiang Cuo. The sequence continues at coordinate 57,908,367 of NC_142805.1, read as the reverse complement.
TCAAATTTGCCCACCCAAATTAACTGTGGCTTTTCAATAAGTTAACTAATTAAGTTTTGCATGTTCAAGAAACCCTTAAAAATCTCAACAGACCCTTTGAAACCGATCAAAGAATTAGCACAGAAATTCCTGTGTGTAATTTTCCGTGAAACTTCAATCCGTCTTTTTTTGATACGACCTAATCCCTCTAAGACCTGTCATAGCTAATTATGATGTACATCAGGTAATAATAAACCCCCCAGAGTAGATCCACATTCTTCTTCCACTTGTCCAGGGTGGGCTATCTGTCTCTACATGTCGGGTAGATGTTTCAAACACAAAAGAATAGGAAAGCTTTGTTAACTATAAACATTTAAGACTAAGGAGTTGAATGGGGAGCATTTCAAAGGGCACTTTTATTGAATGAATAAGCCTATTAGTAGTTATTGAGAATGAGATTAGGCAGATATCGAAAGAATTGGAAACACTGAGTTTGTCAGTCTTCGGCTTACAATGGGGATAGGGTCGAAATGTCCAATATTTGAGTTGTTAATTATTTTTCTTTACTTAACCATTAAAGTTTGAGTGGTTTTACGCAAATACATTTATTTACGTTCTCCCCATTTGAAAGACGTTAATTAATTATTAGTAATTTAGATGCCCTCTGTCACTCTAATGAATAGACTGGCATAGTGACGCCAATCATAATTTTTTTTTTTGGGGGGGGAGGCAATTTTTTTCGAAATCTGAGGAGAGTGGAAAATTTTGTTTTTACTTTTTCAATAAAATAAAAAAAATTCTTTCCAATTAAAATAACAAACAAAAATTTTAAATTAGGCGGCGAGGGAATGCGCCCCCTCCTGAACAAACACCACTGAGACTAGCATTGTTGTAAGGGTATCTAAATACTTATGTTAAAATATCTACTTAGAAACATCTAAGATTATTTAAATGACACTTTAATTACTTTTTCCTGTAATTTATAAATTCAACTTAACACCTTCACATGGATTTAACACCTTAAACTTAACACCTTTAGCACCTCAATTTAGAATGGAATAGGGTTCAAATAATTTAAAAAATGGTGTAAATGATAGGTGCTGGAGGTATATGGCAGGCATGTAGGGAGGGAGGGCAGAGGGCCAAGCAATAAAAAGATCTGTTTGTTACTTCGAATGAAAAGTGCTGTGAAATTTGTAAACATATAGGAAAATTGACTCGGGGTCCACTCCCTCCCCACTCTGCGTGCAGCCTAGTATATGGCGTATTTTGACTTATTTCACACGCTTAGGGGCCTATATTACTGAAAATGTAAATAATTATTGAAAACATATACGAACTTACCATATTTAGGCCGGGCTCGAGCCCCTAGAACCCATCCATTATTATTACCTACTTAACGTTCTACAGTCCTTTACTTAGCCATCAAAATAACATTATTTTTTTACGAGCTAATTAATGGAAGTCCCAGTGAATTGATGCCCTTCTTCGTAATACGGGGACTGGGGTTCAATCCCAGCCGCAGCAAGGTTGGGCAACAAGCTTGCTACTTAAAAGACCCCAAAACTGAAACGTCAGTTCGACGCCCTATGCGCCAGCAACAGCTCTGTAAAGGTACAGCAACAGCTGTATCTTTATCCTTTTTGTTAATTTACGGACATACTGCCTACTTTGAAACCCACATTTCCTGCTTGTTACTAAGATGAATTGGACCGCCTCCACACCCTCTCGGTTCCAGTGGCGTAATTTCTTTAAAATCCTGGGGGAAGGGGGACAAAGTTGGAGCCAATTTTCAAAAATCAAGTGATAATGATAGTAAAAAAAAGGCATTTGGTACCATAAAGGTACTGTTTAGTACTATAAAACTATTATAAAGGTACTTTATAGTACTATAAAGGTAAATATGCACTAAGAAAAATCTGATCTGTTTCTGCTGATGCTTGAATTATTTAGGTTAATATTAGTTTTGACAAGATTTTGGAAGAAATTAAATTTCAGCTGGGGGGGGGAGAAAACTGAGGTCTGGGGGGGGGGGTGGAGAACCAAGGTCTGAGAGGGGAAGTTGTCCCCCCCCTTCCCCATAGCTAATTATACCCCTGCTTGGTTCGTCTCTAGTTTTCTTCCTTTCTTTTTTTTTAACTTTCATTACCCTAACAACAAATAAAAAATACTTATTATTACAAGGTATGTACATTTACAGACATTTAATAGATATAAATATCTATTAAAATATCTGCAAGCCCGTATCCAGTGGGAGGGGGTAGGGGGTTTGAACCTCCCCGAAATGTTTGTCTGACTCATAAAAACGTAACAAAAATACACAAATAAATATAAGCAAATTTTTGATGCGTCCCTTAAGTTTTTTGTAAGCCCTCCTTCCCCAAAAAATCCTTTTCTACCCCCCCCCCCTCCAATAAAAATTCTGAATACGACCCTACATGCAAGATTTATTTGTTAGACCTTGATCCAATTGTCGTGGGAAAACTGGCCATGGGGACTACTCGCTTTGACAGAATGATGAAAAACGTTTTAACGGGAAGGAGGGATATAGGTAGATGGGATTATGTAGAGTTATGTATGGAGAGGTTAGCTGTTAGATTATGACGAATATGACAATAGCATCGACCAAAAGATAAGCACCGTTCTAGACCAAGGATTACCAAGCTATTTTAGGCAAGAAACCAGTGGCGTAATTTCATCAAAATCCTGGGGGGGGGGCAAAGTTGGGTCACTTTTCCCAAATTAAGTAAAAATGACAGTGATCACTGAAAAATGAGTCATGTATTACCATAAATTCAAAGATATACTACGCAAAATTATACATAGCAAATTAGATATGTATAGATGTGCACAGCAAATAACGGCTCTGCATCAAGTTCAAGTTCAATCATTTTATTATTAACATATACATGTATATAATTGATAGAGGCCCATGGGGAGACAAGCTCGAAAAACTAGGCCTAGACAAAGATACAATAAAAAATTTTACGGTACAATACAAAGATAATTACGACACAAAGATACAAAGATACGACGGCAAAGATAGAATAATACAACAATAATATGAAAGTAGCAGCTAGTCCAGGATCCAAATATAAATATAAATATATAAAAAAGAAGAGAGATCAATATTATTAAATATAAATTCATACTAAAAGATAGCCGAGAGGCCCACATTCACTTATAACAACAATCCAAACAAATAACTTAATCATATTAAAAAGACACTTAATTAAAAATAATCCTGAACTAAATGAAATTTAAGATTCCTTTTTAGTAAATGGATAGAAAAAAATTTATCAATAAAATCCTTGTGAGCATCCCAGCACCGGGCTATTGACACAAACGGGGCGAATTTAGATCTCTCAGTACTATACTTGTCAATGTAGATGCTCTGCATGAAACCCCTTTTTCAAAATGAACTAATGTCTCAGACCCCCATGGCCAATTTATTTCTTCTTTGTTATTTATTCAAAATACTTACCAATTTAAAAACTTTGCAAAGTTGATAAACCATACATTACTTTTCATCAAAATTTATAGAAATAATAATACATAAAATTCAGCAAATATCAAGTTTAATTAAAATTACTAACACAAATTACGTAAAAACACTCCAGTAGATAATTATTTTTCGAAGAACATACTAAAATCGTGAAGTAAATATAAAAAAGAATCAGTGATAGATGAACCTGGTGAATGGCTACCGATCTAACCTAAATCAGGTTTCAAATGGGCGCTTTGCAGCCCTAAATCTAAGCATTCGCTGATTTTACGCTGGTTTTCCGCTGGTTTCTTTGCTCTTTAAAAATGCTCTTATCGACATCGAAACCTTTTTCGACTAAGTATGGTGATGAAAAAGCGATAAGGTATTTTTCAGCAATGTCCCACAATGCCGGATGCTGCGTAGCAATTTTGCGCTGCAATCAGGACTGATGAACTTGGTTGAACTTCTGCTTAAGCTCCTTGTCTGTGCCAGATTGTGATAATGCAAGAAGATGCTCTTCTTGCATTATTGCGTTGGCTTCTTTCATGGTTGTGATAACGTACGGAATTAACATCCATTGTGTAATTTGTAAATTTAAGAGACCCACAAACCAATTAGTAAAATCCTTGTGCATTTCGTCCAAATCAGTGACATACGATAAGTTGACTTTGTCTTGAAGCATTTCTTGAATTTTGACAAATGAAGAAACTTTGTGATCGTCACCCTTTGGGTCAAGTCAAATTTTTTTAAACATACCAAAGATATCAGTCAAGTAATAAATATCTGCTAAACAGTTTTTCAGGTCTTCTTTCAAATTCGGATCGTCCTCGTGTAAAAACTGCAACGCAGCTGATGCAAAACAGCTGATAATCAGCTGTTGCATTAGATATTCACCTAAGCAAGAGGGTTTTGATAGCCAACAGAAGTAACCAAGTAAAGACTTCGTCGCTTTCTTTATATAGCTGATCAAATAACCGAGAGCTCAAAGAATTGCTTCAAATCTTGTTGACAGCATTTACAATATATTGAAAGACTGGTGCAATTTAGCACTCAGATTTTTGTTACTAAATGCTGTCTTTGTATCACACAGTGAATGAGTAGTACCTCGAGTAGTGTAGTGTCTCTTTAATGAGTAGTGTCTCTTTAATGAGTAGTGTCTCTTTAATGAGTAGTGTCTCTTTAAGTGAACAGTAAAACCATGCTGACGAAACAATATTCTTCCAGGGTAAAAAGCTTTGCCGGTAAAACTTTCCACTGCCTGAAAAATTGATTCTTCACTGGCATCCGTCTCTAATAATATAGTAAAAAGCAGTTCTTCGAACATATCTTCATGTTTAATATATCGAATATCGAAACGTGCCTGAAATACATGCACGCTCGAACTCATTATCTTGCACGAACTGGTCCATGCTTATTGACTCGCCGAGTTTTTCATCTTTCACGAACTTCTTCTCTCTTACAGACTTATTAGTCTTTTTTTTTAAGTTGGTACAGTATAACAGAGCATAACGTTATAACAGAACTTATACAATATCATAAACGTATCGTACATTATAACAGAATTTTATGACAGTTATACCTATATAAAAGAACTAATGCAACATCTTGAACGTTTCACGTAAGTAGGGGAGGTCTGAGTTGTTTCGGACATGGGTTGATTCGGACACTGCTATTATAAAATCCAGTTTCGCCCAAAAATTCTACCAAAAATCAGGATCAAGTATTGACGAGTGGCCGACTTTGCGCAAAAGTTTCAAAAGTTTTCGAACACGCGTTTCAACGATATTCCCCTTGAACCACTTTTTAAGGTATTTCCACTAATATCCGCCAGGCTTTGTAGCTGTGTTATTTACGTGCGTAAATAGTTGAATGTTGACAGGTATTTAGCCTTATCCTGTCACTAGCTAAAGCTAGTCATAAATTGGACTCACCTTAACTATTTTTTTTTTCTAGACGCCATGTTTTAGAAATGGTCTGTGTGGGGATGATTCGGACGCCATAGTCGGGTTGGTTCGGACGATTTTCTGAAAGTGTCCGAAACAACCCCGTTTTGTTAAATTAACCCCAGGAGAGGAGAGACAAGCCCAAAGGGAGATAAAAAAGTCATTTATAGCACCTGATATATCGCATTTGTGTTTAGCGCAACGATATAGGATATGGCTTTGCTGTTAAGTTAAATATAGAGAAATCCACATTTCTGACTTGCGAATAAAGTGAACATACCGCTCGATACCTTTTTTTATGCTCTTTTTAAATATAATACTCGCTTTTGTCGCAAATTTCAGTTTTAACATAACCTAACCTTCCTAACCTTATCTAAATATCTAGCCCATATTATATATTTCCCATGCGTTGATTGATTCTTGATTTTGTCACCGTCGATTCAATTTACGGGTAAACCGGTTTTAACAAGAATAAAGCTTACAGTGGTATAGCCAATAAGCCGTATCTAAAATAAGAGAAAAGGGTATCATCTTTGTGGGTCCTTAATGGGATTAAAATTAAATTTGCGACAAAAGCTATTCGGCAAAAGCATAAATAAGGCATTGTCTACTTTGGGTGCTATGTTTACTTTATTCTTAGGTCAGAAACTGGGACCGCTCAATATTTACCGCTATTGAAACAGTAACGTTAAATAACTTTTAATATTGAAACACAGATAAGTAACGTTTATCATTTCAGACGCCAAGAAATTTTCAACGGAAGCGTGACCATGAGCCACCGTATATGGAGGATATGAAAAGGGCTACAGCAGCAGTTATCCTCGACAATGTTTCAATCCGAAAAGCTGCTGAGGAGTTTTGCGTTAAGAAATCTATATTATACGATTATGTTAAACGTTGAAAGAATATATCAAACACTATAGCTCAAACAGCATTAGAAGACCAAGTAGGGACTTCCGCAGCAGCAGAGTCTCAAGCTTCAAAGCCTACACAAGCTCTAGTCACAAGGAGAGCACCAGATCTTAACTTCACCTTTTCAGAGAAGATAGTTCATGACAGGCAAGTCTTCAATCCCAACGAGGAGAAGGCACTTTCAGACTACTCTCAAACAACCTCAGCAATGAATCACGGCTTAAGCACCATTGACGCGCGCAAGCTCGCTTATTGTTTGCTCAAGCTAATAAAATTAGATGCCCTTCATCCTGGGAAATCAAGGCACAAGCTTCGAAAGAATGGATGACTGTATTCCTCAAGCGGAACAGTGAAATTTCTATCAGATCTCCCGAGGCAACAAGTCAAGCTAGAGCAGGTGGTTTCAATGAAGTGGTTGTAGGGAGATTCTTCGATAACCTTGCCTTAGTCTATGCTAAATACTAAATCCCTCCGGACCATTTTTGGAACACCGATGAAAGAGGTGTTCCAACTGTATTACCGTCTCCTAGAGTGCTTGCCAAGAAGGGCCAAAAACAAGTGGCCCAGACAACATCAACAGATCGTGGTCAAAATGTAACGATGGTCCGTTTTGTTAGTGCGACAGATTCCACGTACCTCCAGTTTTTGTCTTTCCAAGGATTAATTTCCAACAACAGATAATGAAAGCTGGGCCCCCTGGGGCACTGGGAATAGCTCATCCAAGTCGATGGATTAATTCTGACACCTTCGTGGATACAATGAAACATTTTGTGAAGCATACCAGACCATCAAAAGAAACCAAAACTTTACTTTTACTGGACAATCATTACAGTCATCCGGACATCAAAGTAATCAACTACTGCAAAGAAAATGAGGTAATCTTACTTACCTTCCAACCTCACTACTCTCAATGCCTGCAAACTTTAGATGTTTCGGTCTATGGACCACTCAAAGCAGCGTTGAGAAGCATCTTTAGTGAGTGGTTGAACCTTCATACAGGCCAGAGTATCTCTATATATGAGGTAGCAGAGCTCAGCAGTGTTCCATACCTCGAGAAGTTCAGCATGAGTAACATTGTGGCTGGCTTCAGAAAGCCCGAACAGTGGCTATCATTATCTAGGCCTAGTTTTTCGAGCTTGTCTCGCCATGAGCCTATGTCAAATATATACATGTATGTGTGAATAATGAAATGATTGAACTTTTGAGCTAGTCAGTTACAAATCTGAAATTATCTGTCAGCCTAAAACATCAAACCATGTCAAGTATATTCACACATGGGGTTTAATTCCCAGCAAAATTGATTTGTGCAGATACCTAAGCTTTATCATCATAATTCTGAGACTAATTTTACGATACGGGTGTCCGATATAGAAGACCGTTACGGACGTGTTTGACAAACAATGTTTAATTCCTTTTCCAAAGTTCGCATTTAAGAGTTTCCAAGCTTTTTGATGACAAATCTGAAGATAATATTACAATATTGAAGTCCAAAATTAAAACATATTAGGTAAACAATGACATCACCAAAGTTGGTATTTATGGATCAATGATACTGCTGATTACAAATCTGACGCTAATGTTTCGCTAGGAAGGTAAGGTTAGTTTGTAAATGTGTTGCCAGTAGCCCTATTCCTATTTTATAAGTTCAAGTTTAGACTTGAACTTATTTACTACTAAAATGGATGAATGTGATATAAATTGAATATATTCATGATTATGATGGAGCTTGTACATTCTGCGCTGCTAAACTTTGTGCAGTCGAATTTTCATGAAGGAGTGGATAATGAAATCATTACCAAACATGCGGGTGACTTTTTTGATGAAAAGTCTATTATGGTAGCTAAAACTTACCTATGGTCTCGAGTGTTCGCGGGGGAACGTTTGCCTCGATGGCAAGGTGATCTCGCTAATTACCGTCAAATAAAGGATATAATAGAGACCTTTCAGAAATGCGAGTCTGATGATTTTATTTTGCCTACTTACGTGATTATTTTGCCTACCGAGGTTCCTGTCATTCCAGCCGTTGCATATTCAAGCCTCGCATCAAGGCTTCTAAACATTGACTCCGAACTCAAGCAAATCCGTGAGAAAATTGTGTCTTATGATCTAAAATTCCCTTCTCTTAGTGACCCCAGGCCCCAGCCAATCGCTGATAATCAGGCCATTATTGTCATTTCAAAAGTTCCGTCTCACCTTAATAATCCAGTAAAAAGCCGTGAAGTGATTGACCTTATACCTGGTCATGAATGTATTCATAGCATAAAGCCCTCTGGCGATAAATTGGTGGTGCGGATTGATCAGACTGCTGCTAAGGACTTTTGCGATTCTGTTCCCTCTATTATGAGTAACTGTGACGTCAAAGTAAATGAAACAAAATATATAGGTATTGTGAAAGGTATATCAAATGCCTTTGACATGAGCATGCTTAATGGCTGTGGCAATATTAAGGATGCAAAACGAATTGGCAATTCTTGTGCTGCTGAAGTGTTTTTTGAAAAATGTAATTGCTCTTGCTAATACTCTGAAGCTTGGCGTGAAAGTTGTTAGGAGATTTTCTGTGTTCATGAGTTCCAGCGTCCACCAAGGTGCTTCTATAATTGCCAATCGCCCAATCATCTGAAGTCGTCTTGTAATAACCCTACACGTTGCTCCCGCTGTGCAGAAGAGCATGAATCGTCGCGCGAATCTCCGTGCCAGACTACCCCTAAATGTGTTAATTGTTATGACAATCATGTTTCATTTTCACTAAAAGGCCGAATCCTTCGTAATGCTGTAGCTAAACGTTCTAGTCAGCTAAGAAAATGACTATTAAAATCGAATTTTCTATATGCTCATTCAACATTAACGGAACGAAGGATAAGGATGATTCTTTGAACCAGAAATTATCTAATTTCGACATTTTGTTTCTACAAGAACATCTTTTGCCTTTGGTGAGTTTGAACTCCCTTCGCAGGAGTAAAGAACACTTGGTTTTCGCTAGAAGTGCCCGAAAAACTTCTGGGAGACCTTCAGGCGGGCTGGCCTGCGTATTAAAACATAAACTATTCCCGCTATCCCCTGTGTGTTATCGTGAATGTGATTATTTCATTGCAATCCGTCTTGCTAACCTAGTTCTTATTAATGTATACCTCTCATGCGACCAAAGATCATTTCCCTCTCTAACCAAGTATACTAAAGCATGTGCATCGCTAAAGACCCTTCTTATTAGTGTTGAGAGTAATGGATTGGATTGGATCCTTTTAGGCGATATGAACTGTGATATAAACTCTACCTCAACACGAACTGATTTATTTTTGGATTCGCTACCTAATGGCTATCGAGTTTTTGATAAAGATGCATCCCATTCATACATACATAATAGCGGTTTATTGTCTGATATTGATCACTGTGTTGTTTCTTCTGTTGTTTCTATTAGTGATATTCACATTGACCAGGATGAACATGATTATGACCATCTGCCCCTTTCAGCCACTGTCACCATCAATACGACTCGGGCTGAACAGAACTTATGTACTAATTTCAAAAATGGGATAACCAAAAGAGACTGGAATAAAGCGGACTGGCCTCTATATCTATCTACCCTTGCTCTTCTTCTGTCTACAATTAAAGTTCCATTTAATTTACTCTGTACCAGCGTTATATCCCCACAAGCTCGAGTTCAGCTGAATATATATTACAGCCAGATTGTTTCCTGTCTGAAAAAAGCTCAAGAAGTGGCTGTCCCACTTTGTCGTTTTAAGCTTAAGACTAGAGGCTCAATATGGAAATTTGACTCTAATTTAAAAATTGTGAAAAATCGTGCAAAATTTTGGCTTAGAATTTGGGTAGCGTGCGGCCGCCTTTTAAGGGGTCACCTTTTTGACATTAAACAGAAAACGAAGTTGGAGTTTAAACATTATCTTTGTAAAGTGAGGTACAATGGTGTAGAATATCCGAAGACCTCTAGTCAGTGGAAACAAGTGATTAATGTTGCGAAATATAATTCACCTCCTAATGCCGATCGGATCTCTAATGCCTCTTGGATTAATCATTATAATAAGATTTTTAATGTTATGAATTATGCGGTTCACTCTCAATTTGTTAACCTCTGTTCTTATGTATTACCTGCGAAAATTTACCAAGGCCATGTGCCTCCCGTTTCTGCTGACCGTGTGATTCGTTGTGTTAAGAATTTAAAATCTAAATCATGTGATATTGATGGTATTAGTGTTTTTAACCTTCATATTGATTCGAAAGAATTGATCTATCATTTGCAGTTATTATTTCAAATTTGTCTATGTACGTCTTTGGTGCCTGATTCTTTTTTGTGCGGGAGTGTCACTTCGATTCTTAAACGTGGGAAAGATCCGACAAATTGCGCATCATATAGACCTATTACGGTAGCTTGATCGCTGAGCAAAGTTTTTGAATATGTCCTGCTTCCTGAAATTCTTCCAAATGTTGATTATGTGTCCAATCAATTTGGGTTTAAACCAAATATTGGATGCCAACATGCGCATCGAATTCTTACTTCTTTTTTAATTCAAGCACAAAAAGACAGATCTGAAGTTCATTTATGTACGTTAGATATTTCAAAAGCTTTTGATTCGGTTTGTCACAGCCAACTATGGTATTCTCTTACCCAGCTAGGAGTGAATTCATCTGTTATATGTGTCCTTCGTTTTTGGTATGCAAATTCATATGTTCGACTTCGGTCAGTGGAGATCTTTTTTGGTAATATTCCCATTCGGTCTGGACTTAGGCAGGGAGGGGTTCTGTCACCATACTTTTTAATGCTTGTTTATACCCTGTGCTTTCTCGTATTTTTCCATCGTGTTTTACGGGTCTAACTAATTTATCTTATATTGCTTATGCAGATGATTTATTACTTATTAGCCGTTCAAAATTCACCCCAGCTAAGTCTACCCAGTTTGTTTCTAAGTTTTTGGAAAAAATTGGCCTCGTGCTTAATGCTGAAAAATGTGAATATTTAGTTTTCAATGCTAAAAACCCAAGTAGTGATTTGAGTTGTAGATCTTTTTCAGTTAAGCTGGCTCCTGCGTTGCGTTGGCTCGGGATTAGTATCTGCTCTTCTATTTCAGCTATCCGTGCTAGTGCACTTGCAGATATTAAGAATAAGCTTAAAGCAGGTTATGCTAAAATTGTTCCAAATCGTGGCCGACATTCTCGTAAGGCATTGGCTAAACTCTATTCTACGTATTGCGACCATTCCATTCTTTTTCTATCAGGTTTGCGCCCATTTTTTAATAATAATGATATGCAGGATATTAGAGTTTTGTATTTCCGTTATTATAAATATCTTTTGTATTTGCATCGTTGGTATAGAAACCGTAAGATTATTCGAATGTTTAATGCAACTGATATATTGACGTCATATAACAAGTTGGACTCCAAGTTAAAAGATGAGGCCTGCAAGCGGTTGGGTCCTTTTCATCCTCTTGTGCGATTGTTTTGATTTGTATTTTTTATATTGATATTATTTTGCATGTGTTTTGTTTTTTGTATGTCTTTACTTTTTATTTTCTTTTGTTACTCCACTTTTTTATAATTGTTAGTGGGTCAAAAATAAATTATTATTATTTCGAATGCACTCAATAGTAGTTGGTATTAGTACGAATACCATAAGACCTAGCTTCGCTCGGTGAGAGGAGAGAATTTTTTATAAATCTTTTCTGCAAAACAACTCAAATTTCGTTTTATTCGCCGCAGAAATTAAAACCATTAGGGTATTGGATGTCTGGGTATTCGTGACGTCATTAATATGAAAATGTTTTCCTGAAATTAACACCCTAAACGAACTTTTCTAAAGTCGTGACATATCTAGGTCGAGTTTTACACCATAAAACGAACAATTATCTTATTACGAACAATAATTGTATATACGTATATTTGGTCCCCTAATTTACAAATTATTATTGTAATTTTTCTGCCGTAATGCGTAGTATTTAGTGCAAAACTATTAAGAATCCGAAATTCGTTCCACAGCTATCCCACGGAAACGTCTTTCTCTAAAACAACAAATTGCGTATTGAAACTCCTCCTACTTATACTCAAGGCTTTCAATCTTCAGGGGTCTGTAATTTCAGTCAGCAGATGATTTATAAAAAAAAATATTAAGGAGGCTGGGAAGAGGAAAAGAATTTTCGATAGCCGTGACCTTTCTAGATCGTTTTTTGACACCGAAAAGTGGTATTATAACAATTTTCAGAAAAAAATTATATTGCCGTTTTCGAGCAAAAACTTACAGACAATTACTGCTCGTTTAATATTAAGACAAATTAGCCTGTTAAATTTTACAACAGAGATCACGCTAAACGATAGTGCTTGTTTTGCAATTGTGCACCGCAAAACAGTCATTTGGGCCTGAACACGGCAACCTCGTAAAGAGCGAACCCAGTACATCAAAACAAAAAGCTTAAAAATGAATTTTAAAAAAAAACTACCTAGTGAGAAAGAATTTTCATTTGTATCTGATTCAGAGCAACTATTACTTTGATTAATCTTAATAGCAATTGTTACTTCGAAGAAAATTTACGTGAATATTGAAATAGAGCCTGAAAACCCTCGTAGATGGTGTCGTAGGAAAACGTAGGAAAAATACACCACCAGAATTCCGGTGGTGTATTTTTCGTTTTCCTACGACACCAATGTCAAAACTACAATACAGGGAAATTACAGTCCATCCCCTTACACAACAATTAAATCACTTTTTTGCATGGGCAACACTGATTTGTCCTCTTTTTTTCGTCACTAGCGAGGCAATGGAATATCATAGAGAGCTGCGTATGGGCTCATTTAAAAGTTAATTTTTTAATCTAATCGCTGTTTATAAATTGATAAGGCGTGAGTTTTTTTTATACAAAATTGAAATTGTATAATAGAACATTGACTTCACTACCGGTAGAAGACTATTGAGAGCTTTAGAAATAAGTACTTTATTTTCTGCAGAATACTTAAGGTTGTTTCTGCTTTTAATCCTGTTTTGTTGCGTCAGTTTTGTGTTTTCAGTAAAGCGCTAGTTTTTTTTTTAATTCTACAAATATGGGAAAATACGAAGAGCCATTTTATTTGAAACAGCTTTTCAAAAATATATTTTATAAAAATTGCGAAGCGGTAATTTTTGTTCGTTTAAGCTTCGTATTCACTCTTTACTTTCATACAAAAATCTTGGCTTTTTGAAAATTAAAACGACACAAGAGCAATTTGAATAAAAGAAAATTTACAGTTTTTAAAAAATATGTTGCATAAACTGCGAAGCGGTAATTTTTGTTCGTTTAAGTTTCGTCTTTGCTCTATACTTTAATCAGAGAAACTTTTTTTAGGTTTTAGAAACGTGCGCGAACCGGTTTATTTTTAAAAAATGAACCGTAAGACGTACGGGCTGGAATTTTACGAGCATGCTGGGCTATACAATATTCCGTTTCAGTTAGGAAACAAAACAAGCTTCGTTTCGCTTATGCTTTAGGATAGAGGTGGAATGGAGTCTCCATCTTTCTGGAGAACACAACTGAAATGAGTACTGTTTATAGCGCATCAAAAACAATATATGAAGTCTATTTTGCGCAGCTTTGGCTAGTAAAACTTCATTGTTATTACAGTTTGGAAGAAGAAGAATAAACGATGACTCGGGTTCAATAATACCTGTTAAATAGAAGAAGAAGTAGAATACCAAACAAATAAGATACGAATCAGGAAACAAAATAATTTTAATTTAAAACATTAGTAAAATTTAATATGATTAAATGCGACTTGGAAAGTAAAGCGTGCTTATAAATAGACGGTTTGAATGAGGAAAGAAACGGGGATATGGAGGGAGAAATAGGTGAGAAACATAACCGAAAACCGGGAACGTCAACAAAAACGTCAGCACAATTTTAGAACGGGATACGGTAGCTCTTTGAATACTACACCACAAAGACGTGCGTTTTTTACAAAAAAAAAAAAAAAAAAAAAAAAAAAAAAAAAAAAAAAAAAAAAAACGCTTCTTTCAACATTTGTATAATATTTTAACATTTCCGTAGTTAAAATATATATTTTATTACAGCTACAGGCTTTATAATTCAACCTCTTCAACCACCGACCCCCTCCCCCCCAGACAAGGTAATAATTCACGAAAATGTAGAGAGCCAATGATTTTATAAATTTTCAAGATAAAAATATGAAAAAACCGAAGTTTTCAAAATATAAGGGGATTTTTTTTTCAATAAAATACTAAAAAAAATGTATTTTCAAAGTAAAAAAGAGAGCACCTGCCCCCCCCCCCTATCTTTGCCCCGTGGTTCTCAACTCATCCAAGGAGTATGTATACCTCACTATTATGCTACTAAATTATGCGAGTTCTTATTGTTAGTTCACCTTCTTTGAAAATCCCTATTGATTCAGTTGAGGCAAAATAAAATAATGACCTTTTGAAACGAAAACTCCGGAGACAAGAAAAGAAGAAGTACATGTTTTTTTCCTGGGAAGAGGAAAGGGGTACTAACTAATTTTATTCCCTTACTTTGACGCAAATAATAATGGTCATGAGCAAGGGTGTATCCAGATTTTTGCTTGGGGGGGGGGTATAAAAAAAGTATAAAACGCATCAAATATTCGTTTATATGCAATTTTGTTACGTTTTTGTGAGTCAGCCGTAAACTTTGGAAGGGGGGGGGTCAAATCCCTTAGCCACTCCCCCTGGGATACAACCTTGGTCATGAGTGCGCAATAGTGCGAGCCTAAAGGAAGGAGAGGGATGGAGGGTATTATATAATTTCTCCGAGAGGTGTTAAAAAAGGGGACACTTTAAGTTAAAATTAAAAATTTTCCAAGGGTTGGGTCACTAAAATAAATTAATAATAAACAACTCCTTAAAATTCAAAAATGTAAAATTAAGGCACAAAAATAAATTCTACTTTCACTGCTATCCAAATCAATCTTGATATGGTAATTGGGTCAATACATTAATCTAAGATATCCAATAGGCCACGAGGCCTTTCTGACAGTGGAAAATTCTCGGCAAAATTCAGACACTTCTTGTATAATATAAATACAACAGGAATCTGAAAGAAAGAAAACAATCAACATGTAGGAATTTATATGCACAGAATGCATAATTTTATTGTACTTTAACAATTATATTTATTAGCCTTTTGGTGTGTCTGCTGATGCACATTCTATTTTATTGCTGATGTTAGGCGAAATTTGTGATTTTCGGCAAAATTCGGGCACTTCTTTGGTGATATTAATACAAAATTTAACAGAAGATATTTCCATGCACAAAAATCCGTATCATATTGTCTTTCAGCAATTATGGTTACTAGCCTTTTTGTACGCCTACTGATGCACATTCTATTTTAATATTGATGCTCGAAATTTGTGATTTTCGGCAAAATTCGGACACTTCTTTGGTGATATTAATATAAAATTTAACAGAAGAAATTTCCATGCACCAAAATCTGTATCATATTGTCTTTCAGCAACTATGGTTACTAGCCTTTTTGTGCGCCTACTGATGCACATTCTATTTTAATATTGATGCTCGAAATTTGTGATTTTCGGCAAAATTCGGGCACTTCTTTGGTGATATTAATAAAAAATTTAACAGAAGAAATTACCATGCTCAAAAATTTGTATAATATTGTCTTTCAGCAACTATGGTTACTAGCCTTTTTGTGCTCCTACTGATGCAAATTCTATTTTAATATTGATGCTCGAAATTTGTGATTTTCGGCAAAATTCGGGCACTTCTTTTGTGATATTAATATAAAATTTAACAGAAGAAATTACCATGCACAAAAATTTGTATCATATTGTCTTTCAGCAATTATGGTTACTAGCCTTTTTGTGCGCCTACTGATGCACATTCTATTTTAATATTGATGCTCGAAATTTGTGATTTTCGGCAAAATTCGGGCACTTCTTTGGTGATATTAATACAAAATTTAACAGAAGAAATTACCATGCACAAAAATTTGTATCATATTGTCTTTCAGCAATTATGTTTACTAGCCTTTTTGTGCTCCTACTGATGCACATTCTATTTTAATATTGATGCTCGAAATTTGTGATTTTCGGCAAAATTCGGGCACTTCTTTGGTGATATTAATAAAAAATTTAACAGAAGAAATTACCATGCTCAAAAATTTGTATAATATTGTCTTTCAGCTACTATGGGTACTAGCCTTTTTGTGCTCCTACTGATGCACATTCTATTTTAATATTGATGCTCGAAATTTGTGATTTTCGGCAAAATTCGGGCATTTCTTTGGTGATATTAATATAAAATTTAACAGAAGAAATTCCCACGCACAAAAATCTGTATCATATTGTCTTTCAGCAACTATGGTTACTAGCCTTTTTGTGCGCCTACTGATGCACATTCTATTTTAATATTGATGCTCGAAATTTGTGATTTTCCGCAACATTCGGGCACTTCTTTTGTGATATTAATATAAAATTTAACAGAAGAAATTCCCATGCACCAAAATTTGTATCATATTGTCTTTCAGCAATTATGGTTACTAGACTTTTTGTGCGCCTACTGATGCAAATTCTATTTTAATATTGATGCTCGAAATTTGTGATTTTCCGCAACATTCGGGCACTTCTTTTGTGATATTAATACAAAATTTAACAGAAGAAATTACCATGCACAAAAATTTGTATCATATTGTCTTTCAGCAACTATGGTTACTAGCCTTTTTGTGCTCCTACTGATGCACATTCTATTTTAATATTGATGCTCGAAATTTGTGATTTTCGGCAAAATTCGGGCACTTCTTTGGTGATATTAATACAAAATTTAACAGAAGAAATTACCATGCACAAAAATTTGTATCATATTGTCTTTCAGCAATTATGGTTACTAGCCTTTTTGTGCGCCTACTGATGCACATTCTATTTTAATATTGATGCTCGAAATTTGTGATTTTCCGCAAAATTCGGGCACTTCTTTGGTGATATTAATACAAAATTTAACAGAAGAAATTACCATGCACAAAAATTTGTATCATATTGTCTTTCAGCAATTATGGTTACTAGCCTTTTTGTGCTCCTACTGATGCACATTCTATTTTATTATTGATGCTCGAAATTTGTGATTTTCCGCAAAATTCGGGCACTTCTTTGGTGATATTAATACAAAATTTAACAGAAGAAATTACCATGCACAAAAATTTGTATCATATTGTCTTTCAGCAATTATGGTTACTAGCCTTTTAGTGCGCCTACTGATGCACATTCTATTTTAATATTGATGCTCGAAATTTGTGATTTTCGGCAACATTCGGACATTTCTTTGGTGATATTAATATAAAATTTAACAGAAGAAATTTCCATGCACCAAAATCTGTATCATATTGTCTTTCAGCAACTATGGTTACTAGCCTTTTTGTGCGCCTACTGATGCACATTCTATTTTAATATTGATGCTCGAAATTTGAGATTTTCGACAGAATTCGGGCACTTCTTGGATAATATTAATACAACATCTGCTGATGCAAATTCTATTCTAATAGTGATGATCGGCGAAATAGGTGTGGGTTTTGACAAAATTCGGGCACTTTTTGGATAATATTAATACAACATACAACATCTGCTGATGCAAATTCTATTTTAATATTGATGCTCGACGAAATCTCTGATTTTCAACAGAACTCGGGCACTTCTTGGACAATATTAATACAACATACTACATCTGTTGAAGCAAATTCTATTGATGCTTGGCAAAATTGGTGTGGGTTTTGACAAAATTCGGGCACTTCCTGGATAAAATAAATGCAACAACAATCTAAACAAAAAAATTAAAATGATGAAAATCACACTTATAAAAAGCACAATCTTATTGTTATTATATTTATGAGCCTTTTTGTGCGTCTGCTTATGCACATTTTATTGCGGTGTTACTGTAACTGGTCATCTATGATACATCCACAATTTTCCTTTTCGGATTATGAATCAAGTTATTTAGGGCCTAAATACAGAATATAGAATTTAATTAGGTCTAAAAACCTCCTTTTTTATCTCTTTAATTAGATCTCTTTAATTAGAGCTCCTTTTTTTAGCTTTAGCACACGACTATAAAACAGCATTTTGCCAATAAACAAGGTAATCGCATTTGAAAATTTTTTGAAATTTTTTTAAACACTTTTTGGAAATTATAAAACGTTTGATGAAAAGTTGAAACAGATCTTGTTCGACCTTATTTTTCTTATGTTAGTTTTTATCCAAGGTACAGTGTATTAGGAGTTGGAATAAGGAGTAAAAATAAATATAAAAAGAGTAAAAAAACAACAATAAACTGGTTCACTTTTCTTTTTTATGAAAAACAGGCTTCCTAATACAGCTAAAATCAATTGTCCAGTACATCCAGGAAATAAGTTAAAAATTTTTTTAATTTTGTATTTCACAATTGTTCAATAAAAGGTGTTTTTTAATTCTTTGTTTTAATTCTTTAAGTTTTAAAAAGTTTTAAAGTGGCAAGATACACCAGGGACATCACGTCAGATATGTCAGCAGCTGCTGACGGGCTTTAAATATTCTTGATTTTATTTAATGACAATGAACCCAATCCACTTGGCATTAACTGAGTGTCTCCCCTCCGCAATTGCTCGAACACCTTCTAAAAGCATGCCAGAATTTCACGCATTTTGATTGTTTTATTAATTTCTTATTTTCTTTTAAAAATAGCCCCTCCCCCAATCTACTTCCTTCATACAAACACATGTGTGTTTTCGAGTCCTTCACATTTACAATACACAATTTCACCCTTTCCACCGAAGAAGAAAGGAATAAAATACAGAAAATATATGCAGCCTTTTGGCTCTTAGGAGCTTGTGGGGGTAAAGCCAGCCAATAATTCCAAACTGCATGGGACTAAACACAACAGTAAAGAAAACTATTAAAACCCTACAATTATCAAATTGATCACTTAATATAGTAATAATAAAAATTTATAAAAATAGGCGAGCTCTAGCATTTTATGCAGAAATATATTTTTAGAAATTATTGTTACATTCCTCAAAGCTGAAAATATTTCTTAAATCATCAATGGCCCTCGACCCACATTTGGGGCCTGGATACCACTCTGAATGTGTTGACGAAGTCATAAGCATTTACATATTTTCGGCCAGACACGTCATAATCAAAGAGATTTGTTTACAAAGTTACCGATCTTATCTTAGAAAATTAGTTTTACAACTATTTAATGGTCTTTCAGAATTGGCACAATCCCAATTCGTTTTTTGAAGTTGATTTTTGCAGTCGATTCGGTTTCAGCTGTCATCTGCCAATATCAAGTATCTCCATATTTGAAGTTTCAAGAAAAATGCCAAGTCTATCAGACAAAAGCTATCAAAAACTAAGTACTACCAGCATATAGCTGATAGCATTAAGATAATAGGCTGAATCAAACCTCCTATGTTTCAAGTGGTTTGGGGTCTCTACTCCTCCGATAAGCTTCTTCCTCCATCCCTATCCCCAAAAGGGAAACTCTAAGTGAAAGCAACTCCCACAAGAGAAAACCATTTACAAATACAAGGAAAATGTGAAATCGTCAAAGTCTCGATTTTGACGACTTAAATGCAGTATCATTGAATTAAGTAGCTCTCTCCCTTTTTGGAGTTCTCCTTTTTACGATTTTTTTTTGGTATTTTATAGTCACTTATTTTTCTCTTTCTTTTCACTTTCTTTCTATTAGTTACTTTTTAATTACTCATTAATTTTTTTTACTCTCTTTCTGTTAATTACTTTTTAATTACTCATTAATTTATTTTTACTCTCTTTTTATTAGTTACTTTTTAATTACTCATTAATTTCTTTTTACTCTCTTTCTGTTAATTACTTTTAATTACTCATTAATTTATTTTTACTCTCTTTCTATTAGTTACCCATTAATTACTCATTAATTTCTTTTTACTCTCTTTCTGTTAATTACTTTTTAATTACTCATTAGTTTATTTTTACTCTCTTTCTATTAGTTACTTTTTAATTACTCATTAATTTCTTTTTACTCTCTTTCTGTTAATTACTTTTTAATTACTCATTAATTACTCATTAATTTATTTTTACTCTTTCTATTAGTTAATTTTTAATTACTCATTAATTTCTTTTTACTCTCTTTCTGTTAATTACTTTTTAATTACTCATTAATTACTCATTAATTTATTTTTACTCTCTTTCTATTAGTTACTCATTAATTACTCATTAATTTATTTTTACTCTCTTTCTATTAGTTACTTTTTAATTACTCATTAATTTCTTTTTACTCTCTTTCTGTTTATTACTCATTAATTACTCATTAATTTATTTTTACTCTCTTTCTATTAGTTACTTTTTAATTACTCATTAATTTCTTTTTACTCTCTTTCTGTTAATTAATTTTTAATTACTCATTAATTACTCATTAATTTATTTTTACTCTCTTTCTATTAGTTACTCATTAATTACTCATTAATTTCTTTTTACTCTCTTTCTGTTAATTACTTTTTAATTACTCATTAATTTATTTTTACTTTCTTTCTATTAGTTACTTTTTAATTACTCATTAATTTCTTTTTACTCTCTTTCTGTTAATTACTTTTTAATTACCCATTAATTACTCATTAATTTATTTTTACTCTCTTTCTATTAGTTACTTTTTAATTACTCATTAATTTCTTTTTACTCTCTTTCTGTTAATTACTTTTTAATTACTCATTAACTACTCATTAATTTATTTTTACTCTCTTTCTATTAGTTACTTTTTAATTACTCATTAATTTCTATTTACTCTCTTTCTGTTAATTACTTTTTAATTACTCATTAATTACTCATTAATTTATTTTTACTCTCTTTCTATTAGTTACTTTTTAATTACTCATTAATTTCTTTTTACTCTCTTTCTGTTAATTACTTTTTAATTACTCATTAATTACTCATTAATTTCTTTTTACTCTCTTTCTGTTAATTACTTTTTAATTACTCATTATTTACTCATTAATTTATTTTTACTCTCTTTCTATTAGTTACTTTTTAATTACTCATTAATTAATGTTATCAAGTATAAATATTGTTCTTGAGGATCAATTTAGTGACCATTTTTGCTAATAATCCTTCGTAAATATCACTTAAAATTAAGTAAAAATTCCGGGGGAAATTTGTAAAAGAAACCATTTGCAGAGGATTGTGGGTGGAGATGATTTTCTTCCTATCTTTGTCTCTCGGTTTCTGATAGATATAAGTTTTAGTTTTGCAGTTATATTATATATAATGTTATATTATATATGCAGTTATATTATATAGACAGTCATTTCATTGTTAATATAAGTGTAATATATTTTTATCCGCGTAGGCCCTAGGTCGTATCTCAGAAAGTATAACAAATGGAAAAGTTCTGACTGTTCCAATTGACTCGCCGTGGAGGGGTTATTTATTTAGATAACAGGGCTTGGGAGAGGATAGCCACCTTGCCCTCAAAGCTTTGACAAAATGCCACTGTAAAAGAAAAATGTTTATATTAAACTTTTAAACTTTTACATAAGTAAACTTTTAAACTTTTACCTTAAACTTCAAACCTTTACATATGACGAAAAAGAAATAGCCATCAGTCATTACCGAAACAGAATTTGAAATCTTAATAAGCAATTACAAAATGAATCGTGAAATATTAATATCAAGGATATTTTGGTGAAGAATAATATAAGCATTTGACACTAAAAAACAGTATTTGGTGTACTGAAATGTAACTGAAATTTTTGAGGAGATTTTTAAGCTTTTCTGATGTGAAAAACTGTTTTTTGGAGCCTTGTTCTCCAACTTGATGCGTCTTAAGTTTATTTTAAGAAAGCGCATGTGAAACTTTAGTGTGAGGAGTGGAGATCTAAGGGGTAACAGGGCCCCCCTCATGTAGGACTATTAATTTCAAGGGCGGATCCAGGATTTTTTTCGGGGGGGGGGGCGTTTACTAATTTTTGACTCAGTTTTCGACTAATTTTACTGATTTTTACCTAGGTTTTACTAATTTTCGACTTATTTTCGACTCGGTCAAAAATTTCGGGGGGGGGGGGGTTCAAACCGGGTAACCCCCCACCCCCCTGGATACAAAATTAATTGTAATTTTAACGTCATTTAATACATTTATTTTCAATCTAATTATATGAGAAAAAAACAGGTGGATATGTTGGTGAGGATATTTGATAAATTTTGACGCAGCTCGGTGAATAATGTCAGATTGAGATACCAGTTTGTTTTAAATTAAGCTTTGAGAATTCTAATTTTGGAGCTGTTTAGAAAAATTGGTTAAAAAAAGAAATAGAAAAGAATATAAAAACACAATAAAAAACAATACACTAAGGGGAGAATAAGAAAAAATGAAAATGACAAATTGACACAGCTTTTATTAAGTTATAACGAGCTTTTTTTTAGCTTTTCTGCTTTAAAAAACTATAATTTACTTTTTTTGAAAGCTACTTTTCTGAATTTCATCCCCTTGAATATGTGAATTTCATCCCTTTGAATTTCACCCCCTTGAATTTCATCCCTTCCAAATGTCGAGAGCTCCTATTTATGCATTCAAGTTCAAGTATTGTGGGTTATAATAAAGTAGGTCGACTATCAAATGCCGTATTTGCTACTATAAAATCGTTTGATTTGATGGCAAAAAGTGTAGTATCGTAATGCAGTTTCTGAAATAAAAGTTAAAGTTCGCAGTTGAACTACACTTTGCAATTCAAAATGCAGTTTTTGAAATGAAATATTTGCAACCAAAAGACCAACTTTAGCTGGCTTCTTTTTCGAACTAAATTATCCCTAAATGAGTTATTAAAAATCAAGTTCTTCTACCAAAATATTCTTAGCTATACTAAAAGTCCTATTATGCTGTTTTAAACTATATTAGAAGTGATAAGAAGTCACAAGAATGAGAGAGAGAGAGAGAGAGAGAGAGAGAGAGAGAGAGAGAGAGAGAGAGAGAGAGAGAGAGAGAGAGAGAGAGAGAGAGAGAGAGAGAGAGAGAGAGAGAGAGAGAGAGAGAGAGAGAGAGAGAGAGAGAGAGAGAGAGAGAGAGAGAGACAGAGAGAGAGAGAGAGAGAGAGAGAGAGAGAGAGAGAGAGAAAGAAAGAGACAGAGAGAGAGAGAGAAAGAGAGAGAGCTCTGTGAAAGAGCTAGAGCGGAAGATTTTTCAGAATTGACACACATTTTTTAGTTGGGTAATGAAGGAACTATTTGCATAGCAATCCGTTTGAGGTCAAACCACATTTTTACTAGACTATCTAGAGACCGCAAAAAATGAGGAGTTAGGTGTTACGTTGGGCTAGAGGGAGAATAGAGGGACTAGAGGGAGACTCCAAAATAAGGAATTAGGTGCTACTTTAGACTAGAGGGACTACAGGACTAGGGACTAGGGGCAGACTGCAAAAATAAAGAATTAGGAGTTAATTTAGGTTAGAGGGAGACTAGAGGACTAAGGACTAGAGGAATACTGCAAAATTAAGAAATTAGGTGCTACTTTAGGCTAGAGGGACTAGAGGACTAGGGACTAGGGGCAGACTGCAATAATAAAAAATTAGGTGTCAATTTAGGTTAGAGGGACACTAGAGGACTAGCGACTAGAGGAATACTGCAAAAATAAGTAATTGGGTGCTACTTTAGGCTAGAAGGACTAGAGGACTAGGGACTAGGGGCAGACTGCAAAAATAAAGAATTAGGAGTTAATTTAGGTTAGAGGGAGACTAGAGGACTAAGGACTAGAGGAATACTGCAAAATTAAGAAATTAGGTGCTACTTTAGGCTAGAGGGACTAGAGGACTAGGGACTAGGGGCAGACTGCAATAATAAAAATTAGGTGTTAATTTAGGTTAGAGGGAGACTAGAGGACTAGGGACTAGAAGAATACTGCAAAAATAAGGAATTAGGTCTTACTTTAGACTCCATTAAAGCGCATGGAATTGGTTTTGGGAGGGAAACGTCATTTTATTTAAGAAAAGCATAAAAAAGACATCGAATAGTGTTTACATCTTGTCCCTAAACCAGTAAAAATGTGGTATATATTTACCATTTTTTTTTCCTAATCTGACAAACTCACCTCAGGAATACGTCGAACAGAAATAATTCCTCTTTTCCAATGTAAGCCTTTTAAAAACTCTTTTGCTTCAGCCAAATACGTGATGTTATACACACTCGAAAATGTCGACGCTTCTATTCTTGAATCATCTAGCGATTGCAGCCCTGTGTTTCTAGTCTTGTTTTTCTTGTCAGGGCTAAAACTTTCCATAAATGGTGATACAACAGCAACAGCCTTAAAAGAGTTCCTATCTGCTTTGTCTGTCAAGCTCTCAGTTGCACTTGCCCTCTTCCGCACTGAGACAAAATCTTCAAGGTCACTACCAATGGGACTTACGATGCCAGATGAATCTGTATAATCACCTGTGTAAGTGGTAGGAATGCTAGTTAGACATAAGCTATCACCGAGAAGGCTATCTTGCATTTGACTTGACCTCTTCTCGGCTTCTTCTTTTCTTCTGACAATCATCTGCTTCGTATGTCGCTGAAGGAAGATGACAGCACCAATAATTTTCTTATAAGTGCAACGACATTTGTACCTTCGGTATGCTACAAGAGTACAAGTTAAGGAATTAATATAGGATTGAGAGGCGAAGGAGAAATTATTTTAATTATCGGTGTTAACAGGGGGGGGGGGTATATATTTCAGAGGAATTGGACACCAAAAATCTGCATACAGTTAAATATCATTTTTAATTGCTATGGTAAATTTCAAGATTAGATTCCTCATTTTATACTATTTCTAAATATCATATTCGCGTTTATGACAACCAATTCCCCCTTGATACCCCCCTCCCATGTATAGCCTTAAGAATATATTTCTTCGTTGTTTTTCATGTCGTGATGTATCGTATATAGAGTAGCTCTAGTCTTGACTCGATGAAATCCAGTTGAGTTATTACAATAAAATTGTGGATAAAATATTACTTTAAATAATTTTAAATGTGGATAATAATGGAAGGAAACATGATAGTCCAATTAATAGAAAAATGCAGCTTGTTATAAAATAAGAATTTCACTATTTTAGTGTTTTTTTTTTAATTTTGTATATATCCTACGGCAATATCTGGGACCATCTAAAGGGGAAGGGATGCATTGTAGAAAACGCAAATATAATATTTGGAAAGACCATATAACAAGGAATCTAACGGTACGACTTTTATTTTAGTAAGATATTTCGTTCTGTGCAGACGCTAATCTAGAATGTCAAAATAGAAAATATAAAATTACATTCAGCTACATACAAGGCCGTATCCAGGGAGGGAGGGTGGGTTTCCGGATTTTACAACCCTCCCCCCCCCTGCTCATGCCTGCAGTTACGAGAAAATACAACGTAGATGATATGTTTCAATACAACGCTCTCCGGCTAATGGCAATCACTCGTACAAATTACACGTAATATCACAACTTGTACCATATGAACATAGTATTTGCATTAATAACACTACTAATGATTTAAAATACATATCTAATAAACTATTACGTCTTCAAATGCACTAAAAAGTAAAAACACTGGCCTGGAAAAACTGAAAATTCTCAAGACTAGAAATGAAAGCGTGGTGCAGCCATGACATACTTTACAGCTTCTCAAGGACGAATTTCAATTTCATAACCACCTTATGCTTGATTTTTAGTTTTAAAAAATTTAATTTTTCTGAGTAGATCGTTAAATCTTTCCATATAAAATCCTCCCACCCCATTCGGGGACGACCTGCTTTTCGTTTGGACTTAAACGGTTGGCCGACAAGGACTATCTTTTACAACCTGTCATCCTTCATCCGAAGAACGTGTCCCTGCCATATGAACCTTTCTCTCATTATAGCCCTAGAAAGCGGGACTGAACCAAATTTTTCGTGCAGCTTACTGTCTGAAATACGGTCAGTCAGTCGGGCACCCAAAACAATCCGTGGGCAATTTCTCTCGAAAATATCTAGCAAAGCCTTCTCCATCTTTTGGAGCACCAACGCTTCAGAACCATATTTGACCACTGTCATCAATGTAGCTTCCAATATTCTAATTTTGGTTGGCAAACGTATTTTCCTATTCTTCCAAACTTTTGTTAACTGTGAAAAAACACCGTGGGCCTCGGCTATTCTACTTTTAACATCTTTGCTGCTCCCACCGTATTTACTAATAATACTACCAAGGTAAGTAAAGGTATCCACTTGATCAATTTTCTCGTTACCCAACATCACCTCTTATCTTCACTTATGCCTAGTCTTAGCACCTTGGTCTACTTAACAGTAATTTTCAAACCTATTCTTGCACCCTGAACTCACAAAAAAACCACACCAGATAATAATAATACTCGTTTTGTAGCATCTCATGCCAACAACACGTCTGCTTCTTTGTACGATGGCCAAATGCCATAGCATCACCCATGGCTGTCTTTTCTAAAGACAACGAAAATAATCCACAGCATTGCCTTCTAACCTTTATTTTATATTCCTTACGCAATTACCTAGACATATAAAGGTAAATAAAAGTGTTTAAATAAGGTTTAGTTTCCAATGAGACCAACTCCATAACAAAGTCCAACAGGAAGGACCCTGGCGATTATTTTACTCATGGCTAGGATTTTACCATTTTAAGAGTCAGCCAATTTTCCAAACAAAATCGATACAACAAAAATATTTCAAATTGTCCATTGCAATAAACAGCATCTAAAGAGCGACAAGAGTTCAGAGCAGCTTAAAATTCGAAAGACTTCACTTCGAAAATTTGAAGCAGATTAAACTCTAAAGGACGAGTGATGTAAACAGTATATTAAAAGAATCCCTCGTTTATGCTTGTTCCAAATATGCAATAAATAATCGGTTTAGAGTTCAAGATTATATATAGATTTGCCTTTTTATTCTCCAGTGGCAGTTGCAAATGAAGGAAGAGGGGGTTAGGGGGCTTGACACCCCGAAATTTTAGTTCGACTCATAAGAAGGTAATAAAAATGCATATAAACAAACTTTTGATGCATTCTTCAAAGTGTTTTATTCTATCCCCCTCCCGAACAAAAATCGTGGATGAACCCTTCCAGCTGGAGCAGAATATTGACAAGGGAGTCCTTCGAACATTCTTTCAGTTGTTGAGTCGATTTTCTGTAAAAAGAGATTGTATCACAGAAATTTTAGCTAAAATAGTGCAGAAGCGTCACATTACCAAAAAATAATTAAAATATTCAACCAGTGTAAGCGCACAATCTTTAAATAAAACTTCTCGGTTTTTGAGGATATACTGTCAACCTTTATTTTGACAGTTTTTTTCTGGTTATTGGGTCTCTAATTTCATTTAACAGTGAATTTAAGAAAAAAAAAATATTAAGGGCGCTGAGAGGGAAAAGGAAATCTCTTAAAGTCGTTACTTACCTAGTTCTTTTTCCATCAGAAAATGTTAGATTGCCAATTTCCAGAAAAAAATACCGTATCGTTTTTGAAAAATAAAAGACACGTATTTACAGGTATTACTCATTTACTAAGATAGGTGCTCAATTATTGCTCATTTAATAATTTAGATTTTAGCTTTATTTGCATATTAGGTTGCATTGAAATTTGTTAGGAAATAAGCATCGAATTTGCATTTTAATATGCAACATCAGCTTTAAAATTATTCAAAAAGTGTTTAATTTCTTATGAGACCAACTCCGTAACTGAGCCCAACAGGAATGAAATTTAAGGAATATAAAAAAATTTAAAACAAATAAATTTATATAAAAAAAATGTATAACACGAATAAACATACGTACAGTCAATACAAAATACATTGTTTTAATAGGCCAAAGGGATGTGGGATAGCACCCTCCCTCCACTAAAGACCCCAAAATAGCCAAAGTAGCAAAATATTGTAATATTTGGAAACAAATATAAGGGTTTTTGGTAAAAGAAAAAACTTTTTTTTCATACCTCTACTCCCTTGGAAAAAAAAATTACGTCCCAAAATTTTTTAGCTAAAACCCAAAAAGATCCAAAAGAAGTTATTCTAGTTCTAGTAAAGACTTTTAATGAGCGAAAGAGTCCCCCCCCCCATAAAAAGGTAAATTTTGTATTCACAGACTATGGAGATACCTAAGAAATAGACTTAACTTTAGAATATGAATTGCATCCTCAATCCAAATATAACGCTCATTTCCGTCACAAATTTAATTAACCCCAATTCCCCGCATTTGCAAGGGCCACCCCCCCTCATGTTTACCCTAAATTGTATATATGCAATGGATTTTCCATCTTTTCGATAAAACGGCAAATCAATTTGAAGGAAAGAGCGACGCAGGGAAATTTCATTGCATATATATAATTTAGAGCATATGTTTGACCATTATGGGGGGGGGGGGGTATTTGTAAAGAAAATTTGTGATAGGAATGAAAGTTATATTTGTGTTCAAGATGGAATTATGATTCTAAAGGTAAGTCTATTTCTCAATAATCACACCATAAGATAAGTCAATAATCTGTGAATCGAAAAATTTACCCAATAGAGAAATCTTCTTCTGCCATTTTATACCCCACGGAAATAATCTTCCCCAAAACAGCCCGAAAATGTCAGGAACCAGAATCGAAGAAATACTTGTTTAATTTTATTTTCCATGGTCTAATTCCTATTTGTATGTACATTACTACACAGTACATAGCTTACTTCTTATAAAAAATTAAAACCGGGAAGAAATCAAAGCAAAGAGACAGGGAGGAGGGGGTGGTGAGACAGGGAAGGTTCATAACCTGTTAAATAAACAGCTTTAATATTTTTAAACTGAACAGAGAATTACCTGCTTGAATTTTAACAGCAGCCATCTCTTTTTTCAGAGTTATGTATTGCTTCCAGCACCGTTGAATTATCAGCGCAGCTTTCATCTCTCTTTTCAATTTGTAGGAGCACCAAGAGCACCATATTTTACGCACCGCATTTTTTCGAATTCCCATTCGCATTGTTTCAAGATACTCATAAACTTGATCTGACATGAAAATCCGTTTCTTTCCAATTTGAATTTGACTTTGATTAATACTGGCGTTTGATTTGATGAGCAAATCAATTAATAGTTGCGAAAACACACGATGATCGGCACATGGCACATTTGTAAGGCACTTAAAACGATCAAAAAACTCATCAAAAGTAATCCTGAAATAAAAAAAAGTACTGCTGCAATTGTGACTAGGACACTTTTGACAAAATGGATACGGAATATTTTTCTTCCAAGTTAGAAAGCGTACAAACACTTTCTAATTTGGCAAAAAATCCTTCTTTTACATTTCTATTAAATAGTACATGCATCTTGGATTCCAACATATGTTACTCTGTTGAATAGGGTACAAATACTTTATCTGACGCTAACAATTTTTCTAGAAAAGGAGCTGCTCCAGACATGTGCTATGAATATTACCCCCTTCTCCCAAATGCAAAATTCTCCCTCACCCCCTCCTCCCCTTCTAGAGGAGGGGGGGTTATCAAAGCAAGGTAAGATAAAGGTTAAAAAATAATTTAAGATATGGAATTAGTGGTAACTGTTGAAGGATTACCTTATAATTGAAGTGCACAGAGATAACATGCTGGGACTATGAAGTACGATTATTTATTTCCCGTGGACTGGGTCTGGTACAATATGCGATCGCGAACTCGCCCACTAGGCGTTCATAAGAAGGTTTACCTGTCTGAAGTACCTTTGAGAAGGGTCTTTTTAATTTATTTTCAATAACATGCAGTCAAACTCCGAGTAAGAAACACAAAGATTTGCCTTTATTTTGGAATATAGCTAGAATTGTATTCCAAAATCCCCTCTTTTCTTCTTTGTTTTATTTGTCTTACTTTCCCTTTTGCAGCTTAATTTTAAATGAAGGGATATTTTCCGGGTACGTAATTACCTGCAAGGGGGGGAGGGAATCATCCGGGGGTAATTTTTTAGGGGGAATTAAAAGAACACCCTCGGGGCATTAAAACAATATTTGTTGTGTAGATAAAATATAGTACTACTCTTGGAACGTCCCTGGAACTAACCAAAGTCAAAATCATGAAAAAACTGTTTTGGTTCATCAAAATTAGTCTTTACTCATTCTTCCCTTTACTTCACTCATATTCTTTATTCAGTTTCTTCACTTTATTCAGTTGCATGATATTACATCCATGTATACATGGATGTAATATAAGTTGTCCAAGCCGAATGGTTGGTACGCTAGATTTAGGATTTTCAGTCCGAAGGGCGGGGGGTTCGGTTCCTAGCGTGGCCGGTTATTTGGTTTGGGACGATGGTCAGTGGCGTGACTCTGTAAGCTCAGCCAGAGCCGACCCAGCTCTAAATGGGTACCTGGAGGAATCTGGGGAAGGTAAGCAGGAACTGTGTGCGAAAATACAGAATGGCTGACCCCAAACTCTCCATTGCAGTGCTGTATCCTTTTCTTTACCTTTTTACCATGCATACACGGTACCAGCGGGACTTTTGCTTCTTACAAGCTGGAACCATGTCTCTAGGAAAACATAAGTCAAAATACAGGAAGAAAACTTGGGATAAATCATCTTTGATATACTTCAAATTGTCCAATAAATGAGGGATAGCCCCTTATCTACACCAAGCTCTGATGTTGATTTTGTCAATGCTTCAAGAATGGTCACTCTAATAAAATTCAAATTTTCATCATAATATTTCGAGAATAAAGTTTTAGAAAGATCATTTAAATAAGAAACAATCGCTACAAGAGAATTGG
>NC_142805.1:57834848-57872348 GCF_049724085.1 Artemia sp. Qi Xiang Cuo | reverse complement strand
AAAAATTTGAGTCATCAGCGAATATTACTGGGTGTGCATTTGCAGTAAGACATGTTGTCAGGTCATTGGTGTACAAAATAAACAAGAGCGGTCCAAGTACCGACCCCTGAGGTACGCCAGATTTTACCGACAATTCTGCCGACACACTACCCTCCACAATTACACACTGCTTACGATCAATCAGGTACGATGAAAACCACTCGTGAGCAACACCATAGATTCCAAATAAACGTAATTTTGTGAGGAGGATTGAATGGCATACCGTGTCGAAAACTTTAGTGAAATCCAAAAAAATCCCTAGTACCTTTTCTCCAGCGTCCTGGCTATTTAATATGTATTCACCTGAATCAACTAAGGCATGCAAAGTTGAGTGATAACGCCGAAACCCGTATTGGTCGAACAAAAAATACACCATTCGGAACAAAAAATACACCATTGGAATCACCATGGTAAAAAACCTAATACAAGAAACGTATAGTGCCCTGGCTTGAACAACAAGAAAAATCACTTTCTGTATGGGTAGCCCTGATGTGTCCTGAATTGTCTTTAATTTTGTTCCTTCTTTACTGCTAGTGGGGCAATGGAACATCATAGAGAGCTGTTTAAGGGCTCATTTTTAAAGTAAATGGCTTTATCTAGTGTCTTTTATAATTAACAAAAAAAATAAAGTTAAAAACAAAATCCATTTTTGGACAAAAAACTGCATCTCCTTATACAAGACGATGAATTATGCCAAATCGTAATTTACAGCCATAAATGACATTAAAATAAAACTGTGTTATGATATGTTCTAAAACCATACTGGCTATACATGACGTTTGTGAGCGCTGAGGGCTGCTTGGCAGAGGTCCTTGTCAAAATATCTGCTTTTTCTTTTCGTTGCTCCTTTTGCACTGGCTTAAATCACCCTCGTTCCAGTTTCTTAATTACTTTTATATATATTAATATATCTATAGTCGTTTTTTATTAAACATCATTATATCATTATCATATTCTAGAATGTTTCTTTCATGTACAAGAGTCCTGATGTAATAAACTATTCACGGCACTTTGGAGCTGCGATACGGGCAAAGTGGGTGACTCAATCCACAATCCCCAGCGTTTTATCAGCTCCGAGAGCAGAGAACGAGAGAGTTTTCTTAACTTCCCTATTTTTGCTTTAAAGCTCACTCCATATGCAAGTACATCTTTCTTTCAATATGTTCATTGCCGGAAGGTAAGGCTGGTTAGAAGTCTTGAAGATGGGAAACTACAAGCCTCTGGTGAAGGATTTGGATCATGGTGATTCCAATGGTGCACTTTCAATTTCAACCCGCTGCCGTTGTCACGGGGTCTCGAATTGTCGTTTAAGTCTCTGGTCTGGGTTTATAAGCCTCTGGTCCGGGTTTGTAGGCCTCTGATGAAAGATTTAGACAATGAAGATTATAATGCTGCACTTTTCGTTTCAACCCGCTGCCGTTTTCAAGGGGTTTCGAAACGACGTTTAGGATTCGCAAGGGGTTTGGTTAGGACTGCTCGAGGAGCCAAGGATAACCTTTTCGCTTAAAATCAATTTGTAACTGTGCTCCACCTTAGCTCCACTTTTATGAAAATGTTTTCCTCAAGTTTTTCCAACAGCCCTGTCTTCACTTTCAAGTTCCCTCTACATAG
Organism: Artemia sp. Qi Xiang Cuo; assembly: GCF_049724085.1. Classification (NCBI taxonomy): domain Eukaryota; kingdom Metazoa; phylum Arthropoda; class Branchiopoda; order Anostraca; family Artemiidae; genus Artemia; species Artemia sp. Qi Xiang Cuo. The sequence goes on along the minus strand of NC_142805.1, from coordinate 57,870,698 downwards.
AAGTACATGTTTCTTTCAATATATTCCTTTTTGCCAGGTAATATGATGCGAGGGAGTAATTTTGGAAATCTTAAACATCTTCTTAGCATTTATATTTTTTCTTTGTTTTAAATAAAATTGCTCAAATACGAATAAATAGCCAAAAAGTGCACTCTTTCTCTTTTAAATCGAAAGTAAATTTATTTCTACTCATACCAATTAATTTTGTAAAAAAGTTCTGCGACTCTACTGGCTAAGCATAACTATAAGAGAAACTTAGGACAACGATAAAAACGAGAAAAAGTCACAAAGTAAAAAAGTAAAAGTGTTGATCAAGACTTCCATCCTCAGTGCAAAGACCGTGCCCGCCACTTCTGAATGGTCGACAGATTTTGGCAAATCACTTGATACGGATCAAAGTTTCTTCAATATAATTGTTTGAACTAGTCTGTATATATGAGTTAGTGTGATTCCTTTGTTTTGTTTTTTTCTCTCTCTTTTTAATCGTACTTTATCTCTCTTTTGCTTCTCTCTCTTTATCTTTTTTTTATTTGTACTCTATGGTTTTTGGTTAATAGTGTAATATTTTTATATTTCTATTGGGTATAAAGATATTTATTTATTTAAACAGAATTAAAAACAGACTGAGGTCCAAGAAGCAAAACAAACAAGCAAAGCTAAAAAAAAAAAAAAAAAAAAAAAAAATAAGAATCACCTACCCAAATAAACAGTAAATTAGCGATTTTGTACTGGTGACAGCTAATTGGAGAAGAATTTGTGCCCAAAATATTTCCGGTTTTTTCTAACTTTCTCTGGCTCTGAATTTCCAGGTTCTACATAACCCGAAAATTACTTATTGTGGCAATGCTTATCATCATTTGGGAAAATGGCAGTTAAATATTTCTGAATTTTACATCGCAATTCCAAGTAGCAATCAGACAATGGGGCATTATGGAAACTTACCTTGAATTTAGCTAAGACTGTGTGCTTCCGCCCTGATTTTGAAGATGGAGACAATTTAGGGTCATCCTTAAATAATTTTCTCAATAGGCCATTCTTACTGTGAGTCAACAGGGATACCATTTCAACAGGAACCTGGGTAGAAAATACATAAATAATAAATTATTAATTGACCAACATATATTTCTATAAGTTCTTTTCTCGAAAACGGCACTATATATTTCTCTTAAAATTGTAATACCACCATTTTCCAGTGTGAAAAAGACAATTCAGATATGTCACGACTTTTGGAAAATTCATTTCTCCCACACAGCTCCCTTATTATTTTTATAAATCGTCTACTGATTGAAATTAGAGACCCCTAAAAGTTGAGAGCCTTGATCATAAGTAAAATGGGTTGCAAAACGCAATTTAGTTGTTGGCTTATCAGTTGATTCACAGCTTTTAGAGAAAGACATTTCCGTTTGGTAGCTGTGAAGTGAGTCTCGGATTCTTCAATGGCTTTGATTAAATGCTACGCATTGCGGCTGAACAATTACAATAATAATTTGTATACCAGGAGACCAATCTTTTCCCGATGATTATTTTTCTTTTAATGACATTGTTCGTAATGAGATAATTATTTGCTTTCCGATGTGAAAAAAACGACCTTGATAGTTCATGACTTTCGGAAAATTCGTTTCTTTCAGGAAAATTAGTACTACTACTACTAACAACTCACCAAGCCACACGAAGCCAACACAACTACCCACACCCCTCGTCCATCCTAATCTTTTAAAAGCATTTTTCTTCACACCCTCCTGAGACGTGCCCGACTCTTCTACATTTTTCATCATGGCATTCTCCCACCACAACTGTGGACCATTAGCTTACCGTTTAGCCCTAGACGGTTGGCCGAAAGGAACAATCTATAGCAATCTGTTATCCTTCATCATCACAACGTACCCTAGCCATCTCAACCTTTCTCTCATTATAGCCCTAGAAAGCGGGATCGAACCGGACTTTTCGTACCGCCTACTGTTTGAAATACGGTCAGTCATCCGGGTACCCAGAACAATCCGTAGACAATTTCTGTTTCCTGGTACTAGGCCAATTTCCCCTGGTACTAGGCCTATAGCACAATAAGACAAATTAAATTGTTAAAAATCTATTAAACAAATAATTTATTGCACATACATTAAATTATATATTAAAAAGTAAGAAGTAAAAAAGATAATTATGCGCACTTCTTTTAACCAAGCATTTCAAACGTAAAAAGCATCACAAAGGGAAAAGTTGAATAAATAAATGAGTATGAAAGAAAGAACAAACAGGCGAATAAAATGAATAAATAAATAGGTTTGTAGCTTGAGAATCTGACCACAATCTTTGTTAGACATACAGACTTCTATTTATTAATAATTTAATTTCGTTAAGAAATAATTTAATTTCTTACGAGCAAACATACTCGTAAGAAATTACATGCAGCTGAATTGCACCAAATTGTTTCGGTACTTACAGATATAATTTATGAGAGAATCAAGCCTTTATCTCAGGATAAAAAACATCCGGCCAGAAAAGATGAGGGTTTTTTCGATGAGGAATGTAGGCAGAAAAGGGAAGAGGTAATTAGGGTTTTCAGGCTACTTAAAGCAACAGACCCATTAGATCAGGAAACGAATTTGCGCAGGTTAGCTGAATATAGGTCAGATTATAATAGGGTTAAAAGAGTTAAAAAGAGAGAGAGAGGCGTATGAAAATTAATGAGGAAATTAAGGGAGCTTATAGTGTGAATAATTCAAGAGAGTTTTGGTCGGTTGTTAAATGTTCAATCCAGGGCCCGGGAATAAGAGGAGACGTCCCAGCAGTTGAGACGTGGCCAGATTATTTTGAGAATAGAGAGTCAGAATATGTTAGGGCGAATGAGTCGAATGGTTCAGAAGATAGGAACCCAGGTCTAGGGACGGCAACATATCCTTTAAGGCAGAATGATGATTTAATTAGGCCTGTATCTCAACAAGAAATTTGGGATCAGTTGAAAAGGATGAATGGAAATTCGTGTCCAGGAACAGATTGTATATCTCCAAAGGTCCTGAAGTTAGGAAGGACAACTTTAATACCCATGATGGCTGCAATTTTCTTGTTTTTTGTAGAGAAAGCTGGTTGGCCTCACTCATGGGACATTTCTGTAGCAGTGCCTCTTTTTAAGATAGGTAATAGGAAGTTACATGAAAACTTTAGGTCTATCTTTATGGGGAATGTGGTAAGTGAATTGTTTTGAAAGGTTCTGGAATTTAGGCTAAAAGATTAGTTAGATAAGAAGGAAATACTGAGCCCTATACAAATGGGTTTTAGATCGACATTCAGCACTGTTGGTCTTTGGATGGAATTTTACTTTGGGTGTATTGAGAAGGAAATATGTTAAAGGAAAAAATGGTCGGCTATTCGTAGCCTTTTTAGACCTGAAAAGATGCTTTTGATTCGGTAAATAGGAAGTTATTAATTGAAAGTCTGTTAGAAATAGGCTAGCCGTCTTGTTTTGTAGCAATAATAGCAGATATGTATCGGAGGCGGAAATTTTCTGTGAAGGTTATGGGAAAATTTTCTAGGCTGGTCACGTCTCATGTGGGTGTGAAACAAGGATGTACATTATCTCCTAAGCTCTTCTCCTTGTTTGTTAATGATTTAGATAGGTTTATGAAAAATAATGGAGCCCCTTATGTATCTTTGGATTGGTTTAGGCTATCATGCATGTTATTCGCGAATGATATAGTTCTAGTGGCGGATAGCAGAGAGAACCTTCAGAAGCAATTAGATATAATAAAAAATTATTTAGAAAAGAAGGAGTTAGAGTTGAACGCTAAGAAATTAGTAGTATTAGTATTTAAGAGTAAAGGAGATGTTGATTCATAGGTTCATTTTAATTTTGGAGGAAAGGTTTTAGAGGTTAAAGATGAATTTGTTTATTTGGGTGTTAAGTTTACTGCTTTTAGGGGAATGTCTAGACATGTAGAAGATTGTAATTTAAGGGGTAATAGGCTAATAAATATGTTATATAATTGAGAAGTAATTTAAATCAGCTAGCTTACATGAGGATCCAAAAAAGAGTTTTCCAGACAAATGTAGCTTTTAGTCTACACTGTGGCTCTGAGGTTTGGGCTTTTGCTAAAGTAGCTAAGCTAGAAGTAGTTCAGCTAAGATATTTTAAGAGAATTCTAGGCTTGAAGGATTCATTTATTTCAGTGGTACTGAAAGGAGATTTGGGGCTTTTTTCTTTAAGAAGTGTTAGATTGGTTAGAATGATAAAATTCTGGGAGAAGATAATTAGGCTACCTAGACTTCGGCTTTTTAAGGCAGCTTATTTGGAGAGCTTGAAGGATGGTAGACGTGATTTATGGTCAAATCAGGTTAAGAAAATACTGGACCTTTGTGGACTTTCAGAGATGTGGAATGAAGGAAAGGCACTATGGATGAAACCTTGTCAGTATGGAAGGAAGTCCATTGAACCCTAAAGGACCAAAAAATCCAAGAGTGGCAAGCTAATAAGGACCAATCTATGTCTTTGAGGTTTTACTCCCAAGCCAAAGACGGTTGGGGGGAGGAGGTTTATCTTAGATTTGGGTTGAATAAAGAGGATTTGAAGAATTTGTTGTTGGTAAGAGGGTATTGTTTGGATTTAGGCGAGAGAAGGAAAATTTTTGGGAAAGTTTAGGCTGGCGGCTGGCCCTTATTTCTGCCCAATGTGTGGATTGGTGAATGAAAACTTATTTCATTTTGTATCAGAGTGTGAAGAGCTGTCTGAGTTGCGGAATGAATGTTTTGGACGAGTGTTTAGTAGTGAATGCTGGTTAATTCAGCGGATGGCTGAGATGAACGCATGTGCTATTTAACAGTTGTGTAAGTTTCTTCGTTTAGAGATTAAAAATAGGGAATCATGTTTGAGAGGATAGCCTGATACTATTTTTATGGTTTGAATTTTGTTTTATGGTGTTTGTTGGTTAAAAGTTGAACCTTGGTGTGTTTCTTTTTTTGGCGTTTTGTTGTTCTTTTTCTTTTTCCTTTTTCTGATTTTTACTATCTAAAGTTGTATTTTGTTCCTGAGTGTTGGTTTGTAGATTGTATTATGCGTTGCTATGGCCCACAGGCTTTTTGCAATAAATCTTATCTTATCTATCATAAGATAGATAAGATAGATCCTGCTAAAATTTAGTCATTTGAGAAACGTTACTCTTTCACACATAGCAAAAAAATGTATTTTTCGAAGCCTAAATTAGAGGGATATTTACCATTTTTTCCATGAAAATACCAAAACTGGCATTTTTCACTGGATGTATTCACCCCCCCCCCAAAAAAAAAACAACAACATCAAATCTAGGGAGAGGGTTGAAAATCTAGGTGGGCACATACCTCCCATTCATAAAAAAGAACGTCACTGTGTGGAAACACCCACAAACTTTTCAAGAAAACAAACTTTCCTAAAGGAAAGTTTGGAAATTTCTGGCAATCCCAAAATTTCTACAGCATTATAACTAATCCATGAACCACAGTGTGGTTCAAGAGAGATATGAATGGTGGTTTCTAAATTATTATTATTACTTTTTTTTTTTTTTTTTTTTTTTTTTTTTTTTTTTTTTACTGACCAAATTGGTCAATTGAAGCTGCTCAATTTAATTTTTGAATAACTGATCCAGGCACGTACGCGGGAACATTTATCAGGAGGGGGAGATGATAAAAAATAAAAACAATAAAAAAGATTGTTTTATAATTTGAAAAAGAAGTACCCGCATATTTGGAAAAATTTCGAATTTCTAATTTAAAAAACGAGGGCAAAAAGAGGTGGTTTCAACTCACAAATCCGAAGTTAGCCACTGACCACCTTGACTGAATTTAACGGGGGGAGGGGACCACAAAAAAAAATTATAATTTGAATAAGAAGTACCCACAATAAGAAATATATCAAATATATTTTTATTATACGGAATAATAAATATATTAAATATATTTATATTATACGGCCTTGCAACGCCGCATCCAGGGGGTTGGTGAGGGTTTTTAAACCCCACCTTCCTGAAATGTTTGTTCGACTCGTAAAAATGTAACGAAATGCAAATTAAAAATGTTCTGATTTTGGTGCTCCCCCCCCTCCCGAACAAAAATTCTGGATACGGCCTTGATGCACAGACTAAAAAATCTAAAATAACATGGTCAAAAATAGCATTACCTGGTCAGAATTTTTTTCAAGGATTCCCACAGCTGAATAAGTTACTTCACCGGCATAATGCTGTACCTTGAATTCGTAAATACAGTCATATTTAGGCTGTTGCTTTTGAATAGACTTAACCATGGCAGGCTCAATAGCCTTTTTGATCCTTTCAACCAGCAAGGTTTCGGTTGGATAGCGTTTCATCCTGCACTCCTGGAAGATGCATGCATATTATGTAATGTCCGTAAATGTAGTAGCCATTAAATGTAGTGGACATGACATATACATAATATGTCATGTCCTTAAATGTTGTGAAATAAGGATGGCCGCAGGAATTTTTCGAAAACGGGGAAGGACCAATAATAAAAAGGTAGTTTGAATAAGAAGTAGCCAGAAATCCGAGAAAATTTAGAATTTTGAAGTGGGGGAACAATTGGAATGATTGAGTTTCTCAGAGAAATTGTTTAATCCTTGATTTGGATATTTACACAAAAATATATTGAGAATGAGAATTACTAAGCCAAAATGACATCCAAATTTCAGCCATTAAATATAAAATACTGATTTAAAACTAATTTTAAATTAGTTTTAATTTAAACTAATTAAAACTGTGATTTACTACCGTACTCCAGCTTTTTAATAAATCTATTCCAAATATTGATGACTTTTCAATATTCTATGATTCTATGGGAAAAGTTTGTGAATTTTCATCGAATTTTCTAATTGGCTGAAATTACCGCTAGCTAATCCTCGGTATTAGTAAAATCTAACATAAATCAATGAAATCCATAAATTAAATTAATAACAAGACTTAATTAACGAATCAGTTTCATTCACATTATTTGTTTGACTCTTGATTCTGTACATTTACACAAAAATACCCTGAGACCAAGCATGACTACGCCAATTTCGGCCATAAAAGATAAAAATTATTTATTTTAACTAATTTGACACGTTCTTAACTACTGTGATTAAGTTTTCATTAATCTATTATAAATACTAATTAATTAAAGACCAATTGAAAATGAGATCTTTCTAATACTGAGATTCAGCTAGCATTAACTTGAGCCAATCAGATTTTTAATGGAACTACCTGATTGGCTAAAATTACCACACGCTAATACTTGGTAATAATCATTTTAATAATGCCATATTTATTTAGTACATGTGTTTTAATAAAATACATGTCAGGTTACGTGTAGTCTGTTCCTTGGATGTAACATAGGCGATAGTGCTTTTTTGCCTACCCAAGCCATCCTGTTTCTAACACATCATCTATGTATTTCCATATAATCGTATCACTGATAGCATTTATGACAATAGCATTTTTTCTTGCTTGCGCCTCGTCTTCATTGACATTATTCTCCCTTCCAGCAGCACTTTTGGAGGCGGATCCTTTTAGGACGACCGGCTATGATTTGACAGCAAATATGATTGATCTGCCTTGGAAAATTCGAAGGATATGATTGGCTGTCAAATCAAAGCCAGCACTGCTGCTGACAGGGTGAATGATATAAATCCAGACGAGGTCTTAGACTTTTAAGGATTTCAGTGCCATCTATATTCTCCTTATGATTGATCACACTAGGTGCCACTAACAAACACTAAACATAAAACTTGAAGATCTGCATACTTGAAGATTCACAAACAAAGAGTATTTGCATAAGGCAAATAATGGCAAAAAAAAACATGTGGATAATTCGACCTATAATGACGGTCTATCATCTGCGCAAAAATTGAAGAAAAGAGAAAAAACAAAATGTATTTTTTTGTAGAAATACAGAAAAACAAAGACTTCAAAAACAGCATATGCAAAATTAGACTTCAAATTAACTTAATTCCTCCCACTTAATTAATTAATTAAAATATAATTAATCAAATACAAAAATAATTAATTTTAAATAATATAAATAAATTTGTTTGTACATTTTCACCCCCTGTAGAATCCGTCATTTTGTAGCAAGAATGTTTTAAATGATACTAGCAACTAAAAGACCAAATATCGACAGCAAATTAAAAACATTAAAATGAATATTAAAAACGAATTATTAAACCAATAAAATTCCAAAAGTCGAAGAAATCAAATGAATTATTAAGATTTTGGCTTGGGTTATAGTATAGCTCATTCGACAGCTTTTTGATTTTTTGTTCTCTATTTCCTTTCTTCGTCAATAGTCTATGTCTTTTCTTTTTCTTTAGCCTATATTATTATATTTATTTCATTTTGCAATAATTGGGCAATCTTATTTTACAAATTAAAATATATGAATAAAATTTATTTACCGAATGAATTGAACAAATAAATTGATTCATTAGTTAGCTCATTCAAATTGAACCCCTTACCTACTTTAGTTCGTGTTTAATTAAGCAAATTATATTTAATTGCCACGGTTGATAATTCTAATAGTAGAATTACAAACTATAAAGATAATTGAGTAAAATACATTGGCCTACCAAAACAAAAAAACTTGAAGAAATAAAGATCGAGGAAGGTTTTTTTTTAAATACTGAGGAACAAAGCGAATATTTCAACTCAAGCAGAGGAATTAGACGAAAATTCAAAAATGTAGACGAGAAAATTCGGGTAAAACCGCCAAACCAAACAACGAGGAAATACCAACAGAGATGACAAACAAATGAAATCCAAAGTTGGTAATCATAGATATTGGTGAGCGACTCGCTCTTGGAATTAGGTAGAAGGCTTTGTTTGCTATTTCGGATTTTATTTGCTTTGTCTTTTTTGTTGATTTTCTACGTTGTTTGGTTTTTAGATTTTTAATTTTTTTCAGTTTTTGTTTTGATTCAGTTTTCGGTGTTGACTTTCGGCGTTGTTTGATTTTCTCCGAGTTATCTCTTCCATTTTTTTTTACATTTTTTTCTGATTTCTCTGATACCACTGAAGAAGGAGAGGGTTGCCCTACCAAAATACTCGCTTTGTCCGTCCAGTATTTTCGTTGTCCTTAAAAATAAAACATTCTCAATCTTCATTTCTTCAAATTGCTTTTAAAATAAACTAAAAGGTTTAGCTAGGTCCTTGCCGATTAGGGAGCTTACAAACTGGGCTGGATTGTGAATTGTAATGACCCAATATTCACTGCATTGATTAATTACAAATAATTATTAAAAATTAAATAATTAATAAGTCATCATGCTGTCACCTATTCGGCTATCAAAAATCAAAAGGTACTAAGTTTATTAGTCTTGCTATGGGTAGTAGCATTTCAATGAGCTCTAAAATGACGAATTATATCGGCGATTATCATAGTGTACTTAGCTTGTATTACACATTTAATGTATAATTAGTATACCTATAATATTTTATACTGATGTTTCTTATATTAATTTGACATTAATTATTTACATTACTTCATACTTATTAAATTTATTTATTTCATATTTATATTTTTTAAGTTAATTTTATATTAGTTTTATATTTATCATATTGATTTATTTTATATTATTACTTATTTTTCATATATTTGGCTTTATATTTATTTATCTTTACTTGAATAAAATCAATTTGTATCACAGAGTTAAAAATTAACGTTCTCCTTCAACTCTCATAATAGAAAAAGAAAAATTAGTTAGGAGAGCATTTAAATTACAATAAGAAATAACAGCGAATATTTTGGCAAAAAACTTATTTGCAATAAAAAATGCTATTTATATTATTTAGATTATAGTATTATTTAATTATATTAAAATATGATACTATAATTTAAATATTAGATTATAGTATCATGTTTTAATATAATTAAATAATCAAGCTTTTGATACAACACCTCTTTAAGGTTTTACTATGAAACCGTATGTGTTTCATACGGTTATTAACCGTATTAGTACTTTTGTTTTGATTACTACTACTACTAACAATTCACTGCAGCACCAAGCCACCTCAGGCCAACGCAGCTACGAACGCTCCTCCATCCCAATCTATTCAAAGCCCCCCTCTTTAAACCCTCCCAAGAAGTTCCCATTTCCCTTAGATCTTTACTTACGAAATCCTCCCACCCCATTCGGGAACAACCTCCTTATCGTTTGCCCCTAGATAGTTGAGCGACAAGGACGATCTTTGGCAATCTGTTGTCCTTCATCCGCAGAGCGTATCCTAGCCATCTCAACATTTCTCTCATTATAGCCCTAGACAGTGGGATTGAACCACATTTTTCGTACAGCTGACTGTTTGAGATATGGTCAGTCAGTCGGGTATCCAAAACAAGTCCGTAGGCAATTTCTATTGATGTGTATTAAGGGGGGAGTTGAGTGTAAAGTTAGTTATAGCACGTTACATGATGTTTCAGTTATACTTTGTTTAAAAACCTGTTTGATATAACTTTTCGGTATAGGTAGATAGACAGACCGGTTTATTTTAAATGCCCTGGGGCCGTATACAAAAAATGTATAAAAAAGGGAAATCCCAAACAAAACAAATTACAAAGCACCCAAAAACAGAATATAAAGCAAAAGAAAAAAAAACTAATCTACAGACAAAATAACTTAAACGCATATTATAAAGTAAGAATTTTGTTATGTTATTCCGTCAGAAGAACCACAGCCCAAGGGCGTATCCAGGATTTATTTTTTCGTGGGTGATTTTCGTTTGGGTGGAGGGAGGGGGTTGCAAACGTTCTTTACAAAACACATCAAAATTAGTCTGAATGCATTTTGCTACTTTTATAGGTCAGACAAAAGTTTCAGGGGGTTCAAATCCGGACCCCTTCCCCCCTGGATACAGCCTTCTCACCGCCAAAAATCAAAAAAAGTCCGTAGGAAATTTCTATTGATGTGTATTAAGGGGGGAGTTGAGTGTAAAGTTAGTTATAGCACGTTACATGATGTTTCAGTTATACTTTGTTTCGTTTTTTTAACCTCTTCTGAGGCTAATGTGATTTTTGGGGGGTTTTGTTTGATAATCCCTTCTCCATTTTATGTCGTGGCATTTGGAGGGGATGTGCTTATGTTAAGCTTTTCTCAATAATAGATAATTCACATATAAATCACAATAAAAAAAGAATTCACAGATTAAGATACAAAAAAAGCGGTATCATTTTAGTATAAGAGCTCTTCTTATACTACCCAAAAAAAAGCTCTGCTACCCCCCCCCCAAAAAAAAAGGAAAGAAAACACCCTTTCTTGGTATTTTCATTGAAAAGAAGCAAAATTGTCATTAATGTACATTGGAAAAATTATTCCGACGTCATTCAATTATTAATGCTACACAATATCAGATCTTAAGGAACGATCAAATATCTGCTTAGAAGTAACGATGTGGACATTGGTTGTGTGACTGACAAGTAGATGCGGTTTCGGCATTATCTGTTACATGCAAGAATCGCTAGCAGGATACAAAAAAATTTACCCCCCCCCCCCCTGCATACGACCTTGATTGTAGATATTCCATTATATCAGTTGAGACCATTGTTTGTACCCCAGAGGCAGTTTTAGGGAGGGGATAAAGGGGGCACTTGCGCAGGGCACATACATTTCAGATAAATAATCCAACGGTTATAATCATTTTGCACTTTTTGAATTTTTTATTAAAATAGAGGGCACAGTTGGCAGTAAGTATAAGCAAATTGAAGGTGTAGATCCGATTTTTTCTATATCTTCATCACCATTCCATGAAAATAATAGTATGTAGACTGAATTTTATTTATTTAGACAGATCTAAATAAATGGAACATTTTGCTAATAAATCAGTCTGAAAATATTTGGGAGAAAAAGAGGGGGGGGGGATAAAACAAGATTTTTTCCCGGCCACAAGAGAGGACAGGACTACCCTCCCCCGTATGGTGTTCACACACCCTAACTGGATGTATAAAACCGATATTTGCGAATTTTCACTGACGAAGAAATGGTGAAGTTTAGTATTTGTAAATATTTAAAATCCGAGAACACGGAAAAAATTAAAATTGAATAATTATATTGCACCAAATAGAATAAAAATAGCGTGAATTAAGGTTGAAGTGACCCAGAAAACCTGTTTAATATATTAATTATCCAGGAGGGGGAAGATAGGCTGCTTTGTGAGTTAATGAGGTCTAGGACTCCCCGTTATATTGTGGCAATAGGAAATTTTGTATTGATGGGAAGGATGTCAAATGAAGTGTAATTTTTCTTTAGTATGTCTTTTTGTATATGGCTTTAGTTGGCTTTTAAATACAGATTATTATTATAACTTTTCGGTATAGGTAGATAGACAGACCGGTTTATTTTAAATGCCCTGGGGCCGTATACAAAAAATGTATAAAAAAGGGAAATCCCAAACAAAACAAATTACAAAGCACCCAAAAACAGAATATAAAGCAAAAGAAAAAAAAACTAATCTACAGACAAAATAACTTAAACGCATATTATAAAGTAAGAATTTTGTTATGTTATTCCGTCAGAAGAACCACAGCCCAAGGGCGTATCCAGGATTTATTTTTTCGTGGGTGATTTTCGTTTGGGTGGAGGGAGGGGGTTGCAAACGTTCTTTACAAAACACCTCAAAATTAGTCTGAATGCATTTTGCTACTTTTATAGGTCAGACAAAAGTTTCAGGGGGTTCAAATCCGGACCCCCTTCCCCCCTGGATACAGCCTTCTCACCGCCAAAAATCTTCTTCAAACAGCCTACCTCATTTAGGACACCAAAGACTGAAGAAGGGCCATCCAAGATAGTAATAAGAGCATCATTATTCATGGTCCCAATATCAATTATTTCAATACCTTCGTCCATGAGGCTTAGCTTCTGGAATTTTAAGAAGTTTTGCAGAAAGAAAAACTGAAGTCGTTCATTGGCATAGTTGATGCATAATTGCTCTAAGCTGTTTTTTAATAACGATTCAAAGCCATAGACATCCAGAATACCTGTTTTATATCAAACAAACATCAAAAGAATTAGAAACTGTTTTTTTTTTTTTAAGATTAAATTAAAAAAAAAACTACACACAAAAACTCGACACAACAAAAAACTTAACCCTCCTTAAGCTGTCGCTTGCTTGGAGTATATAAACCCCTTAAACATACAAAGAAAGTGACAAAATCCTGCGCTTGTACAGCTCCTGGTAACAACAATCCATCCTACCAATAATTTATTCCATTTAGCGACATACCCAAGAAACCCTGCTTCAACCCAACAAGCAATTAAACAACTTTTTCTATCCTTTTTTTATCGAGAACTTAAATCCAGTTTAACTGAAATCCAGTTTAACTGTACTTCAAAAATCATATTACTGGAGACAGATTCCTATAAGATCTTAATAGAAATCAAACGAATTCGCCAACTTTTTTCAAGATTTTGGGAAATTATTCCGAACATTCGGCACAATATGAGGTATTGAAAATAAGGATCTGGTTCAAACAATTTGAGGTGACATTAAAATTAGCATATCGTGTAGTATAGTTCTGCACTTCAGAATATTTATCAGAAATAAATAAATTTAGGAAATACTTAGAAAACACATGGTAAAATTTTCCAAGACCCATTAATCTATTAATCTAATTTTCAATATACTAGTGAAAAGTTTTTCACTAACATTTTCTTTAGAATTCACTAGGGCACAGCGTTATATAAAAGAGGAAGAATAAAAAAGGAGAACATAATTGTTGACATAATTGTTGACTAATCCCTGTATAAAAAAGGAAAAAACCTGTGAAGTTGAATAATGTGTCATCACTTTTTATTTCAGCGGGTAATCTTATGTTTAGCTATTTTTGACCTAGATAAGTGTTTTTTTGAAAAAATATCTATCACGAGCCCAGATAGACCGAGTTGGCATTTCGGCGTCCGAAGTAAGAAAAAAAAACACAACAAGAAAGACAAAAAAAATAGTAAGGTAAACAATCTGACATCAAAAACCAACAAACAAGTGGTTCCAAACAAACCTTCATTTAAAGTGACTAAAAAATACATTAACAAATCGTATTATGTTATAACGACACGGAATGAATCATTAGTTGAATAAATTAGATCAAGGCGTCACGTGATAAAATGGTCGAAAAAGAAGTCATAGTAGGTAAAAAAACATTAAAAAGCAATAAAACTAGTTGAAATTGAAAACAAAATTCTAAAGTTAACAAACACGACAAAAAGGGAAGAAAATGGAGACACAGGTTGAAATAGTAAAAAGAGGAAAACCATCAGATTTCTCTTATTAAATTTTCATTAATTTAGAGAATAAAAGTTTTTTTCATATAAGGAGATAAGGCAGCAAATGAGGACAAGATAGGTACTGCTACTAGCAACTCACTGCAGCAGCAAACCGCCTGAAGTCAACATAGCTGCGCACGCTCCCCCTCCACCCAATCTATTCAAAGATCACCCTTTACCTCCTCCTAAGAAGTTTCAGTTTCCTCTAAACCCTCCTTTACAACCTCTTCCCACATATTCAGGGACGACCTGCTTTTCGTTTATCCTTAAATGGATGACCAAAAGATCGATCTTTAGCCATCTGTCAACCTTCAGCCACAGAACGTGTCTTCTAGCCCTCTCAACCTTTCCCTCATTATAGCCCTAGAACAGCATTTTTCGTACAGCTTAATCTTTGGAGTAGGTTAGTCAAACGATTACCCAATATTATCCGTAGACAATTCGTCTGAGGATCATGTAACAAATCCTCCCCTGTCTTCCCAAGCGCACACGTTTCCATACTTGACCACTGTCACCATTCTAGCTTGCAATATTCTACTCTTAATTCCAAGACTTATTTTCCTATTCTTCCGAGCTTTTAAACACCCTGGGTCATGGCTATTCTACTTTTAACACCTTCTTTTCACCCACCCTCTCTTCTAAATAATACTACCCAGGCAAGTGAAGCTATCGATTTAACCGGTTTCGTACAAAACAGGCATGGGCTGAGCCAAAGGCGGATGACTTATATTTCGTTCAAATCATGGATATCTTCCCATAGCTCCTATGAGGCATATATGCCTCTGGAACAAAGGCTCAACAAGTGAACAAAGGCTCAAAAGATTTATAAGCAACAACCAATTCAGTTATAACCAACTGAAGAACAAAAGGATAAGCTTTGTAAATATGATAAGGAAGTGGTGAGGAATGAATACTAATTTAAGCTTACTTTTTATTACTTTTATTATTGTAATATATTATTTAATATATAATATTAAATATATTGTAATATATTAATATAATATATATATTACTTTTTATTTTTGTGGGGGAGAGGACTAAGGAAATCAATACTTTATCATCTATCATATGCTGTGTATTATTTCATTCTGCGTTGGATGGCTTTGTTTACTTGTTCTTACCGTGCAGGTAAGTATGATAATAGGTAAGTTAAGTTCGTTAAGTTCGGCAGGTAAGTTCGAATAGGGATAAAATCCTTTTAATAGACAGTGATGATGATAACAGTGATTGAAATTCACAAAAAATTACCAGATATTTCGGTCACATATGCAGTGACCGTCATCAGTAGTAAAACTACTGAGTAGACAATTTTACTACTGATGACGGTCACTGCATATGTGACCGAAATATCTGGTACTTTTTTGTGAATTTCTATCACTGTTGTGTCTTAGTTACTTTTAATCACAGCTTTCCCAGGAAAAACTATTTAATTTGGCCAAAAATAAGAAAGTATCAGAATGAACTTATTACAAACAGAAAACAATTACCGATAACATAATTACAGAAAACAATTACCAATAAAACTGTCTGTAGTCACACCGCTTAACTTCTTGTTCAACTGGTCAATTAGCCAACGAAAAAGTGTTGAATAGATGAGTCTCATCAGGCAGTCCCGTCTACTTATGCACTCTGCCTCTGTTTCGCAAGGACTGAAACCAGAAGCACAAAATTAATTTTTGTGAAGCACGAAGCAAAGAAGCACGAAAAAAATTTATTCCCTATAAAACCGGGGAAGGGTGATACAATGAAATAAATAAGAAAAAGAAGAAATAAGAGAAAAGACATAAAAATACAAATAAAAGGTAAACTAGTACTTGAAGTATGACAAAGAGAAAAAAGAAAAATAAATCAAATCCATACACCGGATACTTTTTTTAGTAAGTGTACTAAAGATGTTCCAAAAAGGGGAATAGCAAGAAAAATGACACATCCCACAACATCCTCTGAAGGCTTCAAGTTACTACCCTTAGAAGTTCACAAGATATTGTAGATATAACATTTTAAAACATGCATTCAAATATTGTTTTGATTTAGTTTAACATCCCCCTCAACATACCCTGAAAATTTCGTCTTAATACCCATAGCCGCACCCTTCTGACAACCTGGAGACACTCACAGCGTCTTTTTCAGTTAAATATCCCCCTCAACATTGCCTTAAATTTTCAACTTAAAACCCTTAGCCGTTCCTGACGTATTGCAGATAAACCCTTTTGAAAACCTGGATATATAAGTACCTTTTGATTTAGTTTAATATCCACATTAAATTTCCTGAAATTCTCAACTTAATAGCCTTAGAAGGTCCCGAGATAGCCTTAGAAGGTCCGGGATACGCCCATTTGACAATCTGGATGCAGATAGTGTTATTTGACTCGATCCAAAATCCCCTCAAAGCTCCTTGAAAGTTTTAACTTAATACCCATAGCCGTTCCTCAGATATGGTAGATACATCCTTTTTACAATTTGAATGCACATAGTATTTTTTTTATTTAGTTTTAGTATCCCCCACAGAATTCACTGAAAGTTTCAATTGAATACCCTTAGAAGGTCAACTGAATACTCCTGAACTATTGCAAAAAGGCCTATTTGACAACCTGGATGCACCTACTGTATTTTGATCTAGTTCAAATCATCCTCAAAACTCCATGAAAGTTTCTTATTGATACTCTTAGCTTTTCCTCACCTATTGCAGATATACTTTTGACAATCTAGACATATATAGTGTTTTACATTCTCCTAAATTTTTAATTCAACAACAACAATTTCAGTTCAATATTCACTTTGATATTTCCTAAGAATATCAACTTAATACCCTTAGCCGTTCCTGAGTCATTGCAGATACGCACTTTTGACAACCCCCAGAGGTATATTCAGAAATATCTCCCGAGGTATATTTGCTAGATCAGTTTAATCGTGGCAAGTTTACCAATAGACATTTACTCAATAGACATTGGTGCTCGTGCAATTTGATACATGTAATCTTTCTACATAAATATCCATGTAAATATATAGACGATGAAGTGGCAGAAAATTAAAACATCATTATTTCATACTATCACCAAAAGCACTGAGGGCATATAGATATACCCAAACATGATTGATTTCTTTTTTGAACCTGCAAGACATAAGGGTCAAGACACACAGGGTCGAAAGATAATACTTCTAAGTTTGGTTTTGTTTCACCCCCTTCTTCCAGAAAAATCCTCAAAATTTGTCACCAACACCGAGTCGAATTTACTGGTATCAGCTTTTTAGCCCTTTTTTTCCTTTTATTAATTACGAAAGTTACAAGAATATGTAAGTTTTACTTTATTAATTATAAAAACAAGTTAAATAAGTATACTTGATACAACATATTAAGGCAAAAAAAATTACAAAGTATTCAGGATAGATATTGACTGGAGGTCATTAGCAAAAAAATAGTAAACAAAAAGAAACTGTCTAATAAAGCTTAAAGTATATTTTTTAAGAAAGAAAATTTATAAAAAAAAAACTTTGGTTTTTGGAGGACTATAGGGCGAGTATGAATAGATTCGCAAGCTTTAAACCTTTTTTCACAGCTTATCTATCAATTCAAAAAACAATTACAAAAGTGAAATTGTGTGTCCGCTTACCTAAATATCACTCCAGCCCGTTTATCAAACGTCCCAGCCGATATTTTTCTAACAGTCAAACAATTTGCAAGGCTTCCAGCATCAACACCGGCTAATTTGCAAACAGTCAACCATTCTTCCTGGTCCTCGTTGACATTCCAAATTTCATTGAAAGAAAAACCTACGTTTCCCAAATTTAAGAGGATTGCCAAAATTCCGAGAACACTTTTAAAATCAGAATCACTAAAGCCCAATTCAAAGAAGGCTTGACGAGTCTCATAAAAGTTTTGGGCATCATCTTCAGTAGGCTCAGAGCTAATTATTTTAAAAGACCCGTTTAAATAGAGAGACTCTTTTTCCGACTGTGAGAGGCCAGCGACAACCTGAAAAAGTCAGAATCATAGTAAAACAAGAGGTACAGTAAAAAAAAAGGCAGTAAAAAAAGAAGTAAAGAATAGAATTATAGAATTATATGCAAAAATACCAATTAACAGATGCATAATTATGCAAAAAAGCATAGGAAAATTCCAATAGGAAAGATTTTCTTAAATATCGTTAATTCTGCAGATTATGGTTTTTGTTATTGTCCTGACGTGTGGGGACGACCTGCAGCGCTTCATATGCTGCATTTGGTAAAGTTTAACGATCTAAATGATGCAAGATTGGGATGAGGTATGGATAATGGAAATAATGAAGAATAATTGCCAAACTGGTATTCGAGATGTAGGGGAGTATGTTTATTTGGCAATGCGCCAAAGACAGACTTTCTTGGGGAATGGAAGATCGCCTGGATAAGGAAGATTAATTTTATATATAATGAGGTGGAGTTATTATTTTATTGTGAGTTTTTTCATGTTTTCGTTTACTTTGTCGTTTTTTGTTTGCTTTGTTGTTTTCTTTGGCATTTTAATCAGTCTTTGGTTTTTGATCTTGCACTTACTTTTTATTATAAGTGGTGGTAACATGTTTCTATGGTTATCACTGCTCAGAAGCAATTGGCCAAATTTTGCAGATAAAACTAAAGCGACACTCGTGAAAGGAGGGTAGTTTTAGGATGGATTATGCTGGTTCACAACCTGCATAAGCGTTGTACAGAATTACTTTGACAGCTCTTTTCCGCAATGTCTCAAGTTGGTTACATAAGTAACCTTTCTATTGTCTTGAGGGCCTCACATAGGATAGGCGTATTCTGAAGCTGGTAAAGGTTAGTGTGCGTTTTGTTGTTATTCCTTCTCAACCATGCCTATGTGACTCTATCATTGGAATATATCACAGCAATGTTTTTTTTTTAGTGTCATAGAAAATTTTATTGTCTGTAGTTCAGGGTAGCATCAGGTCTGATAGATGACAAATGCTACCATTAACCTTCTGCTATCAAAAACACGGAGTAATAGACCATACACCAGTTCAACGTCCCTATTTAACTTCATATAATCGACAGTGTTAATAAATGCCACCCAGCCAATAGCTAATCTGAAGAATTTAAAGTGATACAAACACCGCTTTAGAGTTGGCAGTACCAGTTTCCCCAGAGAGTGGAAATGAGAGCAATCGAATAGTTTTTGGATGCTCACAAGAGAGTGTGTATTACTTTTTCTCAAAGGCAAGCGACAATATCTTGTTGCAGAGATTATTTGCGGACAATAGTTTTCATTAAAAAGGTGACAAATTTTACATTAGTAGTTTCGTCAACATGCCCTCTTTTGTCTCCCGCTCGGGAATGAAGTTGAGACTTTAAGGAAAATCTATTGTTTTTTGGGAGGAGGGGAGGGGCGTAAGGAGACTTAGAGTCTTGGGGAAGGGGGAGGGCTATTTTTTCTGCCTATATATCTATATTCTTAACCAATAAACAAATCTCCCAGTAGATTTGCCAAATCATTGCACTTAAAAGAAAACGTGCCAATTCATCCCCCAGAAGACTGCATATTGGGCAAATTGGTAGTCTATTTGGAAAATTAAGATCCCTCCAATTTGTTATAAGTGATAGACAATTTGTGGTAGAGGCATGGGAAGGCATAGTTTCTTACTGAGTCAAAACACTGAAGACATTTGGTTGGGTTATATCCCCTCATGGAAATCATGCACCCTTGGGGCAACGATTCATTACCTTGAGGCAAGGCAATGGAAGTTTAGGGTACAGAGGGGCCCTCATTTATGCCTAATGTGCGGTGACGTAAATCCTGTCTAGCTCTTCATTTTGTCATTGTATTAGTTTGCAGATCTTGGGATAGACCTACAAACGTCTTATTCTATGTTTAGTGTGACAATATTTACCATCATGGTTTTCAGTAACCCGCAAGTTCATTCTCATTGCAAGAGCAAGGATCTAACGGAGTATTCCCGATTTATAGAGTAATTTCGGTTTGTGTCCCCCACCACACCCCAGTCCCCTCCCAGCTGATATTTTGAGCCTTACAAAACTGGTTCAAAAGTAAAATAAGCCTACATGATTAAAGCATTTACAGAAACAGATCATTTTTCTTTTGTTTACCTTTGCCTTTATGGTACTATATGGCTCATTTTCACTGTCATTTCGACTTGACTTGGGCAAACTGGCTCAAAGTCCCCCCCCCCACCCCACAATTTTGACGAAATTACAACACTGTACGAGCATCCGTTTTATTATTCTTATTTATTTATTTTTTTAATTTATTTTACTTAAATTTACTTATCTTATTATTCTTTTGGTTCTTAATTATTTTTATTATCCAAGTCTTTAAGTCATGACTAGTTCACGCTCAGCACAAAATTAAATTTTCATCGATTTTGCTAACAGTTTCATTTGAGAAAACGCTTTTCAAAGAAAAAAAAACTAAATAGGATTGTGGATAAAAATTTGAAACTTAAAATCCCCATACATGAGTGCAGGTATCTTAGCTACTTTACTTTTAGCGGAGAGAAGACAAAGAAAAATTCTGCCCGGTATCAATGAACGGCGGGATGACTGAACTTGTACAAAAAAGACCAGTCCGCGGCGCCCTGTATTGCGATGTTCAATCAATCTTTTCCCGACGAAGCCCTTGTCGGCAAAAGCTACTCCAAGGGTCTAGGTCATTCCTGGATGTCAGCCAGAGAATTTTCCTCTGGCTACTAGGATTCAGTTCCCAAGTTGGAAGAAGATCATAAGTAAGGATACTATGGGGCAAAGCGCTGGTTCTGGGATATAGTACCAGTTTGATAACTGTCTCCTGGGCGCTCCGAAAAATGAAGGAAGATTTGCTAGATGGTTTCCAGAGAGATTGCCTACGAATGGTTTTGGGTATCCGCCTGACTGACAGTGTCACAAAAAGTAGGCTGTACGAAAAGTATGGTTCAATCGCACTTTCCAGGGCTATAATGCAAGAAAGGTTGAAATGACTAGGGCAAGTTCTGTGGATGAAGGATGACAGTTTGCCAAAGACTGTCCTTTTCAGCCAACAGTCTAGGGCCCAACGAAAAGCAGGTCGTTCCCAAGAGTGGGAGGATGTCGTAAGGAAAGGTTTAAGGGAAATGAAAACTTCCTGGGAGGATTTAAAAAGAGAGGTTTTGAATAGATTGGGATGGAGGAGGAGCGTGTGTAGCTGTGTCGGCCTCAGGCGGCTCGATGCCGCAGTTAGCTAGTAATAGTAGTAATTGGTAACTTTTAGTATTGACAGGTTGGTTCGATGCGGAATGCTCCGGTGCCTTAAGAATAAAATGTCCCATGGTGTCCCATGGACTGGTAACTGTTTAGCAACTATTATTAAGCTCCATGACCTTGAAATGAATAAGTTTTATTGTCAATATTATAATCGTCAATATTATAATGTCAAAAGGCCTCCATAAAATAGTTTTTCAGAATTTTGTTAAAATTTAATATAAACATATTCCTTTAGATTCTGGAAGAGAAGAGTAATATGAAAAAGGCTTGAGAAGGGCATACAAACATAAAGATACGCTAGTCGGTTATTCTGTGATCAGTAATCCGCAAGTAGCGTATGGTCCATGAAAATGGGACAGTATGTCCGAATACAGAACTAAATCTCACAAACTTCGAAGGAGAAAAAACAATCTTGAGAACTTCCTCGCTGAGAAGTTTCTCTTACAAGAATTCTTTCTCTCTCACACACACACTTTCTCTCTCTGTTTACCCTAAAGGTACATTGATTTAGATAAAAGTCATTATTACGTGTCTAGATGGCGCTATAATTCACATAATGACACAAAATATACCTGGTAAAATATATGAAAATTTCTTTCTCCGGTTGCTTGAGACGACACCCTTGTCTGTTCTAACAGGTACGATTTTATCTGACCAGTTGCCAACTTTCCCTTAGAATAATTTAATTTCATTAGTTTGCCAAAACGACTACTATTCGAATTTCTTATGGTTTTTGCGTTCCCAAATGACTCCAATATTGGGTTTGTCAAGCAAATTCGGTCTTCCAAAGTATGAATCTCCTTCTCACTGAACGATTCGATGGTTGCCAAATATTGAAGCAGGTGTCTTGCGGAGCAGGTCTAAATAATAATAAAAACTAAAGAAAAGAGACTAAATAAGAATTTATCAAATCAGTAAAAATTCGATGAAAGCGTTTTGGCGCGCAACTAGGATTAAATTTCGGGTTGATCAAGCTTATTTTGGATGGAGCGTGGGTTTGAACAATGGATAGCAAGGTATATAGATATTTGTAGTTAAAAATATATCTTTATATACAATCTTTATGATTTTACGGGGTCTTAACACCACGAAAAATATTTTATAGACATCTGAAATACAAGAAATTGACGTACTTTCAAGCTTAAATATAAAAATGAAACCACTAAACGAATAAACAAATGAAAAACAACAAAACTGTAATAACTTTGATTTTTCAGACAGAGTGGAGGGGGTGGGGTGTACAAGACCGTATCGAGGGGGGTTATGGGGTTAGAACCCCCCCCCCCCCCCCCAAAAAAAAAAAATGTTTTTCCAACTCGTAAAAACGTAACAAACATGAATATAAACAAATTTTTGATGCGTTTTCTAAATAATTTTTTGTAACGCCCCCGCCCCCGAAAAAAAAAATCCTTTATATGACCCTGGGGGGAGTATTTATAAAATTCAATTATTTCATTTGCATTTGTATTTAACTAAGCTAATGGAAAGATAAGCTCAAGAAACTAGGTCTAGGGAATGATAACAACAATAAATACGAAAACAGTAACTAGCACAAAGATTGATATGCTGTGAAAATTATCGATAATATATCATTGTTAGTTGACTACTGGAGAATAAAACAACAAGAAATTTGCATTAAGCTGCGATTTTAAACCCTTTAAGCTGACGAATTTACTACAAATGAAAAAGCTCATTATTCCTAAACTTTTTAAGTACCAATTGAACATTAAAAAGAATTTTGAATCAGAAAGAAATTTATTCGTTTTAAGCGATAGATGGTCCTATGAGCATCCACCACCATGCAATCGACACACTCGGAGCAAGCAGGCCTTCAGATGAGCTGGACATTAAAACACGAGGTTGAAACCAAAGAGTGTGGGTAACTTATAAGAGTGGAAACTGGCGCTAGAGTCGATAATAATAAACGCCATCTAGCGTTTGGTGACAGTTGTAATAGTTTTGTAATAGTTATTCTTTTGGGAACTGAGATAAGACACTTATTACTACACCAATTTTACCAACTATAAAAATTAAATTAATTACTTTTGTTATTACATTGAAAAAATGCCAAGTATCGCCAAACGCTAGATGGCGTTGAGGTTTAATTCCAGTTCTCACTCTTTTATATAGTCTTTGGTTGAAATATAGCGAAAAGGGTACTTTCAAAGAAGCCTCTTCCAACCCTTCAGAAACATTCGAAAAAATACTTTCTATTTTATTAAGGGCGCTTTTCCTAATTGAAAGCCTTTCCCCGATCTAACTTTGAATTATATTACCCTAATCGAAATTTTAATTCAGGAAACATCTGTGCTCGATGCAAGAGGATTAGCCCTATTCCAATTGAATTTTAGCATTACCCCAGGTGCCAAACGCCTGCATTAACTTTCGCTTTAAACTCTTGCAAAAGGGAAGTACTTCTACTTTATTATAAGATAAAAAGTGAGATAATTTTAAAATCAAACCTTACTGAAACATTACTGCAATTGGATTCAAAATCTTAATAGTTATTTCAAAAGGAGCCATGAGACTTTAATTTTTTTTAAATAAAACATTTTTTTGGGGAAAAAAATAACATCGGCGTTCAGAACCGAGGCGACTTTAAGATCGAATTTCATTATCAATGATTAGGACCGTAGTACAATGTGTCCGCAATTTGTGCAGAGACAAGTCAAAAGTAAATCGACTCTTTAATAACAAAATGAATCCGAAACAAAGTTTTTCAGAGTCGCAAGAACCGCAAAAATGAAATCTGATGGTATGAACCAGCTAAGTGAAAACTTACATCATGTATATCTTAAGAAACTAGGAAAAGCTTGGAATTTATTTTTTAATGAAAAAGACACCTATTCTTATTTTGTATAATATGGTTGTTTAAGTTCCAACTTTACCAATAAAAAATACCGATTTTACCCATGGATTACCTATCCATGGTACTTTCAATTATCTTATTGATTAATTAGTTTATATATCAGTTTGGTATAACTAGTGATTGTACTAATTAGTTTATAGTAATTAGTTAATTACTAAATTGGGCAAATAGATAATAATGATATTGGTCTTTTCTTGCCATAAAATTGTCAGAGTTGGTAATTATTTTCACATTAAAGGATTCGTGGTCTATATACACCTAAAAAAAAGAGCTAGACAAATAGAAGAATAACGCAAGAGCAAATTACCTTCCCAGCCCCACTGTCGCCGTTGACGATGATGGCTTGGTTTTTATTATTCCATCTCAGGCACTTCAACGCCTTCTGTGCAATTCTATAGATATGCGGATCTGGAGACGAGCATTTCTGGGGAAAAAATTAATCAATGATTGATCATAAAATTAATCAGTTGATAAAAAATTAATCACTTTAAACTGTTAAAAAGATATTGGTTCTTCTCTCAAATATTCAAACATTAGTTCAAACAATTCGATATTTTCTTTAATTAATTATAAAAATAATTTTCCATTTAAAAACGTTCAGAAAGTTAAAAACAGAAAAGGAGCATTACGTCATAATTCAAACTTCCAGCGAACCGATATTACGTTGCATGAATAAATGAAACATATGCCGAATAGAAGTTCGAATGAATAATCACATAAAATACAAAATGGAAGATAACGAATAGATTAGATCTTAAATGAATAGAAATTCAAATTGATAATCTAGACAATTTAAAGAGCCATGAATGTGTTTTGTTCGTCAGAACATTATCAACACTACCCACAAATAAAATCACAATTCTAATCGATGTTTACAATTTACAAATAAACAGCAATTAGAACTGGGACTACCCCCCCCCCCTCAAAACAATTCTCAATACCAGTCAAGGCTACAAAAAACTAAACAATTTAGTTTATAAATATACAAATAAATAAATAGAAATAAATTTATTACAATGTGATTAAATAAATTTATAATATAAATTTTATTTTATATATAATTTCATAGTAATATTTTAATCGTATAAATAAAGGTACAAGTCTAAAATTGGGCCTGTTGATGATGAGGAAACATGTTAAGAAAACAATTCTTACTTCATAACATGCAGAATAATTGTAGCTTACACATACGCACTTTACTTTACCCCAGACCTCCTGATGTGCAAATATTTGGCCCAAATAATATATTTCCCATGTGATTTACAGTTTTTGATTTCGTCACAGTCGATTCAATTTACGGGTACACGGGTTGAAACAAAATTGACGCATGACAAAATGCACGGGAAATATATTATTTTTTTGCTATATATTTGCACATTAGGGAGGGGGTAGGGTATAGTGGAGCTGCAGTGGAAATCTATTAACTACAAGTACTATGCATATTATGAGGTAAAAATTGTTTCTTACCATATTTCCTTCTCTACAGCCCCAATTCTAGACTTATACCTAAATAAATTTGTAAACTAATTAAACTTATAAAGTAAATAAATCATTTACTATTTTAAACTGACAATTTTTTTTGTCTACACGTTTCCTTTTTATTCTATTTGATTACATAAAATTTTTAATTCTATTTGACACAGAAAGTTGATGGCTAAATAACACTTCTAAAATGAATGCCAGAAATCTTTTGAAGCAATCGCGAATCAATACAACCACTTTTTTTTATTTTTTGTTCCCTGTCCATATCTACATACCCTATGAGCTTCGACCCCATCGGTGAAAAAAAAACACAAAAAAAACGTGGATATTATTGTACTATGTAGTTGCGCAACCATTTTTTTCACTTTCTTTACTTTCACTTTCTTCATTCACTTGACGAGGGGAGTCTCCCTTGGTTTAGTCTACATGCATTGTAATTTAAAGATAATTGAAGAAAAAAAAACTGACATTATTTTTGAACTCACATATCGATCAGTCTTTTAATCTGGAACGATAAAAAGAATCAAAGTCAAATATCCCTTTTGATCAGGGTTGAGCAAAAATATTGTAATTCCTGGTTGACTGGCACAAAAATTGACCCAATTTTTTGGGGGCTAAAACGAGGGTTTAACTTGACTCCGGGATTTACGGATCCCAAATTTGGTCCCTAGTTGTTCAGAAAAGTGTTGGTGCTTTTTCGGGCGAACCAAATTATCGGACTAAAGAAGGTTTAGTCCTCAAATTTCCTCCCCCCCCCCTCAAAAAAAAAGAATCTAAAGTCGCGAGGTCCTACTACTCCTTTACCCAAGTTTCAAATCGATTCTCAGAGCAATACTACTACTAACAACTCACTGGAGCACCAACCTGTTGACACTCCTTCTCAATCCCAATCTATTCGAAGCTTCCCTCTTTACACCCTTCCAAGAAGTTATATTTAAAATATTTAAATTTCATTTAAATATTTTTTTCCAACCTCTTTCTGAGGCAACCTACTTTTGTTTGGCCCAAGATGGTTGACCGAAAAGAACGACCTTTGGCAGTCTGTTATCCTTCATCCATAAACTTGTCTTATGCCTTTTCTTACTATAATTCTAAAAAGTGAGATAGAACCACATGTTCCACATAGCTTAGTGCTTGAAATACGGCCAGTCAAATGGGTACCCAAAATTATCCGTAGACTATTCCTCCGGAAAACATCTAACAAATACTCCTCTGTCTCCCGAAGCACCAACATGTCAGAACCATATTTGACCACTGTCATCACTATAGTTTCCACATCATACTGTGAAAAGACACCCTGGGCATTAGTTATTCTACTTTTAACATCTTCACTGCACCCATACTCTTTAATAATAATACCACTTGATGTATCTTCCCGCTACTTAACATCACCACTTAACGTTCATTTACTCCTATCCAAGAGATTTAGCCTTTTATCCAGGTTGCAATTTTCATGCAACTTAAAGCGGAGAAATTCTTATGGCCTCAGGAAAAGCAATGAGTCCTACCAGTGCATGTCAGGGCATAATACATTTCCTCGGGTCTCCACAAAGTGCTTAACCAGCTTAAAACCGACAGAAAGAAGTCCCTGGGGACCTCCAATGAATGGAAGCTTCAGACAATACTGGACCCATCTTGACCACATGGTTTCCCACGCTTGGCGATGCTCTTCAATCAAGAAGAGTTGACGGGTACACAATCAAACAGTTCGTGGTAACGAACTTACTAAGGAGCTACCCGGCGCAATAGTAACCGAAACTCTAAAAAACGGAATTTTGATACCAATAGATACATCAAAAGAATCGGATTTTTATGCTGATTTCAAATATATAGGTTTCATCAAGTTTAGTCCTGCTATTCAAAAGTTACGCGCCTGAGAAAATTCGTTATTTTTGAAAAAAGGGGGAAACACCCCCAATAAGTCAGAGAACCCTGCTGAAGAGGTTTCAAGCTCCTATCTGCAAAAATGTGGAATTTTGTAATTTTTGCCAGAAGAAAGATCACGGATGAGTGTTTATTTGTTTTTTTGTTTCTTTTCCCCAGGGGTGATCGTATAGACGCAGTGGTCCTAGAATATCGCAGGAGAGCTCATAAGAACAGAAATTAAAAGTTCTAGTGCCACTTTTAAGTGACCAAAAAATGGAGGGCAACTAGGCCCCCTCCCAAGCAAATTTTTTCCCAAAGTCACCCTATCAAAATTCTTAGACAGTTATTACGTTCATCATGGTAAAAAAATATAATAACTATGTCTTTGAGGATGACTTAATCCCCCACAGTCCCCGGGGGAAGTGCTGCAAGTTATGAACTTTGCCCAATGTTAACATATAGTATTGGTTATTGGGAAGCATACAGACGTTTTCAAGGGGAATTATTGCTGGTGGTGGGGGTAGGGGGCTACGTGGGAGGATCTTCCCATGGAGGAAGGGACATTGCTATGAAGGGGCACCGGATTTCCCAGCAATACTTAAAAAACGATCAGAAATTAAATTTAAAAAAAAACAAGTTTTTCAACTGAAAGTAAGGAGCAACATCAAAACTTAAAACGAACAGAAATTATTACGTATATGATTGGGTTCGCCCCCAAGTCAATACCTCGCTCTTTGCGCTAAATTTTTTCTTGTACTTTCATAAGAGCTATTTATACTAATTAACGGCCTTTGTTATTAAGGGGTCATTTTTAAAAAATTGGAACAAAATTCGAGCTTTAGCGTAAAGAGCGAGGTATTGAACATGGATCGAACCCCCTAATATACGTATTAAAAATATATAAATGTGGAAGTTCGTTACGGAAGTTAATTCGTAAGTTACATATATTAATAAAAACGTTCATAAATAAAATTAAAGAACTTTCGAGAAAGCCATTTAACCAAAAACAAGTAAAATTAACATGCAAATTTCGTTTTAATTATTCATGTACAGTGAGCCAAAATCAGAACCTGCATTAATTCAAAAACGTTCAGAAATTAAATTAAAAAAACAATTTTTTTTAACTGAAAGTAAGGAGCAACATTAAAACTTAAAACGAACAGAAATTATTGCGTATATGAAAGGGGCTGTCCCCTCCTCAACGCCTCGCTCTTTACGCTATAGTTTGACTCTTTCTCACAACTCTATTTTTCAAAACAATAAAAAAAAACTTAAGCGTAAAGACTGAGGCGTTGAAGAGGGGACAGCCCCATTCATATACGCAATAATTTCTGTTCGTTTTAAGTTTTAATGTTGCTCCTTACTTTCAGTTAATAAACTTGTTTTTTTTTTTATTTTATCACTTTCAAGCATATTACCTCCATCTCATTATATATTCATGCCCACAAATATCATACTACAATGAGGAGGCAGCCCATAATAGATAATATAGATGGATAGAAGGTTTTGAGTCCAAGTAATCCAGCCAAAGAAATAAGCGAAATCCATAAATATTATCAATTAACCGGAATCGAGAGCAACTGTCGTTTACTAGGCTACAATTCCTTGTATGGGCACCACTCCTCAAGGTCATTCTGCAGCACCATTTGCAGTCACGGTTCTAGTTAGGCGAACTTGAGAAATGTCAACCCTGACACCAGTATGGGTCAGGGAGGCAGGGTTTCACGTCCAGGAATAGGGACGGAGGAAGAAGCTTATGGTAGGGCAGAGACCCCAAACCATCTCTGAACACCGGAACAGCTTCGACCTTTTTTACCCAGCCCATCCTTGTCAGGGAGAGGATATGGTTAGATACTACAAATGCACTATTTCGATAAAACCGAGCTCAAATAGTGCTTTTCAATTTACCTGACCACTTTTACCGAGGATGTATTCCAAGTTCTATTGAGGCTCATGGCACAAAATTTTTATGACCATGTTCTTCGCAGGAAGTTGTTGGGGAAAACGATAAATTAAAATTATAAATTGGTGGCATATTTGTTCTTACTAAGGCAATGCTAGTGCAAGCCCCTGACCATCTATCGATACTTTTTCTTTTGCAGAAAAGTAATTGTACTCCTAAATAAATAATCACAGTTAGGGTTGCCACCACGGTCAGTTCCTTAAGTGCTACAATTGTCCAAATTTGCGTACTACACAGCAATTTTCGGCGCTACAATTCAAAAATTTTTTGTGCGACACGAGCATGGTCCGTTTCAATGTACTTAAATTAGTTTTAGGTCAGTTTTTTAATGTTATTTTAATATAAATGAGTAAAAAAGTATCCTGAGCTGATCAGAGCGCTGAATGGGAAAATGCACGTCCACACGCATATCCCGTATTTAAATGTATTTAGATTGTTGTCATGCATAAAGAATGTTTTGACAAACAAGTTGATGTGAGACACATCATGTAATTGCATTCTATGTGTCTATATTTTTAATTTGGTCAAATAAGATAAAAAGAACTAGATTCAATGTTGTAGGTGGTGCAAACGATAAAATAGTGATAAAGTAGCATTTCCGTGCTGCAGGTGGCAGCCCTGATCACAGGATCAAGTCACCTGAGACCATCACAGTTGTAAAAGCTACTTCTGTTCTGCTACATTCAGGGTTTTATTTTTCTACCCCTCATGAAGATCTAGCTTCCTTTTAAATATTGTCTGCTAACCTATTCTGAATCCATTCAAGAACGGTATATTTTTTGTTTGGCCACAGCCGTATTTTCGGCTATGCCACATTTGTATGACAAGCCATTTTCTTATTCCCAAAACTGGAACTTTCGGCATGCTACTTGTATTTTGCTTGACAAGAAAGGTTTAACTTGAGCTATTCTTAGCGATTAATCATTCAGCTATACTTAATAACATTGATATTTGGTGTTGAGCATTCCAGAAGAAATAGAACATGTAGAATTATTTATAATAGTTAAAAAGGAAATAAATATTTACCCTAAGATTTCCCAAAGAGCAAAAGATTGTTTCTTAATAATAAAAATATTGGTTTCTCAAGTTACCCAAAAATAAAAGACTGGTATTTGGTTTTGAGCATTCCAGAGTAACTAGAAAATGTAGAGTTAATCTACATTTAAAGGCCTCAAGTACCAGCAAATGAAAAATCGGCGAAAATTTGATTTCACGAAAAGTACCTATTGTTTCCTGCTTAAATGTTTCTCTAGCATTAATCTATCAAGATTTTCATTACCAGCTTTCTATATCACTTTGCAGCTGCACGAATATGAAATTCAATGCCATGGGCCAACACGGGTATGAGTATCTACATGCAGATTTAGTTTGTTAGTCTTTTTGGCCAAAAATTTGATGCCCAAAAACGGGTTTTCGGTATTTTCTTGATCATCAATGTCGAAACTTCCTACTACAAATGGTCCACTTGAAGCAATACAGAATTGTATATTTTTACTAATAATAAATTCCTGTAAACATTTTGATTACAATACTAAAGCTCCATATAATAGCTATACCAAACTTTGCTGTGGTCTCAATCAACTCTGCCTTAAGGTATAAGCTCTGAAAGAAGCAATTTTGCGACAAGCCTGAAGCACCAAAAGAACAAGATGTTTATATCATTGTACTTGTAAATCTCAGACCTATCCGATCACAAACATAGAATTATGATATTGCTTATACTTTTCCTTAGAGGAGGATCTAAATTTGCTTAGAAAATAAGAAAATTGTCCGTTATTTCAGCGATTTTCAACCAATTTTCAGTACATCTTTAATACAAAGACTCTGTAAATCAAATTTCAAAAATTAGATCCGATAGATGGATAGAACTGAATCTTAGGTAAGGAATAACAACAAAATTTTCAGCTTTCTACAACTACTAACAACTCTGAAGCACCAAGCCGCTTGAGGCCAACACAGCTATGCACGCTCCTCCTTCATCCCAATCTATTCAAAGCCTCTGTCTTTACACCCTCCAAAGAAGTTCCCAGTTCCCTTTTCGCCTTTCTTAGATACACTAAAACCATTGGAGAGCAGAAAAATTATATAATACCAATACTTACACTGGGAATATAAGAATTAACAAAGTCTAAAGCATACTAATATATAATGTTAATCAAAGGACTAGAGCAGAGTATGGGTAACTGATAAGAGTGGGAACTGGTGCTAGTGTTAACAAAAAAAAATACTATCAACGCCATCTAGCGTTTCGCAGCACTTAGCATTTTTCTTCATTGTAAAAAAAAAAATTAATTAAACTTGTGCAATCGGTATAATTAGAGTAGTAGTAATAAGTGTCTAATATCAATTCCTGACAGAAAAATAATTAACAAGCTTGAAGAAATGCCAGGTATCGCCAGAAACTAGATGGCGCTGATTTTTTTTAAATGTTGAAACTACCACCAGTTTCCACTTATCAGTTACCTATACTCTTTGGCCTGTAGGACAAAAGCAGGTGCTAAAATTGCTTATGTGCACTTTCAATTTTGGTATTACTTAAACAGTTTCTGTGGGGTTTTTTTTTGCTTTTTTTATCAATAACACAACTAAAAAATGCCCTTTTATAGACATACCTTTACATTATCTATATAAATAACAATTACCTTATCTTCACAGCTAACCTTGTAAATTTGTTCAAGACCATATAAGCTTGGCACATCTTTTAAAGGGTTGATGGCAACTAGTGTAGGACCTGCCCAAGTGTAAAAATTGCCTCTCTCATATCTATCTGAAAGTTGCTTGATGACTAGAGAAAAGAAAAAAATATAATTTTATCAAGTAAAATTAAAATTCCATTGTTTTTAAGGAAATACAAACCAACACTTTTTAGAAACATTCTAATGGAAAAATACTGCACTTGGTGATAATGTACCAGAAAAAAGTTAAGTTTACCATAAGCAAAAAAAAAGAAAAAAAGAATACAGCACTGCACTTTTACAGTCCCTACCAGTGGTGCCGATCTTCGTTTCATGGCCCTTCAGCCAGGAAGTGCAATGGGGGATTGGGGGCCAGCCATCCTGTGCTTTCGCACAACCTTCCTATTTGCCTTCCCTAGTTTTCTCCAGGTACCCATTTAGCACTGGGTCAACTCTGGCTGGGCTTACAGAGTCGAAAATATGTGCTTACTGCTCTTTACGCTGAAGTTTTACTCCTGTTTAAATACTTCTTTTTCCTTTTGTTGTGATTATTATGGAAACGTTCTGCATAACTTCATACCCAAATGCAAATTCTAGGACTACTATTTCAAGGATTATTGAACCATAGTTTTATATCATAACTTGGGGGAATTTATTTTGTGAGTGTAATTTACTTTTGATGTGACCCGAGTGATGGAGTGAGCTCATCTACTTTCAAGTCCAGGCTGCACAGCATAGGTACTATACAGTAACGAAAATTTCTGCCTTCTCCATTAAATATTTTTGGGACACAGCATGTCTTGCACACTTCTTCTTG
Organism: Artemia sp. Qi Xiang Cuo; assembly: GCF_049724085.1. Lineage (NCBI taxonomy): Eukaryota > Metazoa > Arthropoda > Branchiopoda > Anostraca > Artemiidae > Artemia > Artemia sp. Qi Xiang Cuo. Next base: position 57,837,563 of record NC_142805.1, on the reverse strand, counting down.
ACTCCGCGTTCGCCTGTGCGCAGTGACGAATTGAGGTAGGAATATAGGAGACCTGCTTTTTGATGTTTTCTATGAATGACTTCAGTTGTACTATATCAGAAACGCCATCAGTCTTACCCCAGCATTTAGTTATTAAACTAACGGGTTCGTTGTCGCCATAATCGAAAAAAAAAACGTGTCTCCTTGTCTGTTAATGTATTGCCGTCACTGGTGCAGTAGCTGCAATTGTTCCTCTTGAAATTCACGTGCTTAATTTTTTAAAAAGTAGACCTCCTTGCATTCGCAGTGCTGTCTAATATTTTGAATTCCATCTATAAATAATTCCATCGTTGTAAATCCAGGACTTGGAAGCTTTTCTTTTAACATCCGACGTTTCTTTTCAATATTATTTATTACTATGAAGTTTTGCCAGAGAATCCTTAGACAACTTTACAACAACATCAGGTCTTTCAAGGAATGCTTTAATCTGTAATTTTGATATTTTCCATCTCCCGATAATACATTCGTAGAATATTTCGCAGTTTACCAAGAACTGCTTTGGACTTACCATAATTTTGGACTTAGGATATATCCCTCACAGTGTTTATTTTGTTTGAAAACTATGATTTTCCATCCTAGATTCAACAAGCTTCTTGAAAAGTTGGTTTCTCTTATGCTTAATTGACTGATAAGTTATGTTTAAGGTTTGTGGAAGCGTGTGACTAAAGCTCCTAGCCACTGACTTGCTTGCATTTATATAAAGTCTTAATCTTTGATGGTACTTTTTAACTTGATAGTTTTCATCTTGATAGCGTCTATTTTCTTGATAGCTTTCATCGCTGTTTACTAATTATTCGGATAATATGTGTTTCTCGATAGCCCTAGTCTGCAGAATATCTTTTGTTTTTCTCTCTCAATTGTTGCTTGATAATCTTTCTCTTAAAATCTTGATCACAAAGCAACTTAGTAACCACTCTTATGTATGCTCAAGTACTGTTCCTTTCAGCGGCCTTTTTAGCTCTTTTAAATCTGTGAAGGCATTGTTAACACTAACCTTGACTACAACTGCAACCACGATTATATACGTTACTTATGATTATATACATTTAACGCGTTTTTAAATTTTCGACTACTATGGGGCGTGGTTCGTTCTTTAGTAGATTGCAGCTGTCGCTGCAACCACGATATAATATACATCACACGCAGAAAAAGTGGCTTTTCGGCTTTTCTTGGACGGATGACAGATTACATAAAGGATCTATCCGGGTTGCAGCAGTAGCTAACAACCTCGTAAGAGACGATCATGTCCAATACTAAGAAATATAATAACCCATAACTCCTAAAAACCGCTTTTTGCCAGAAGAAAGATCACGGATGCGTGTTTATTTTATTTTTTTTTCCCAGGGGTGATCGTATCGACCCAGTGATCCTAGAATATCGTGGGAGGGCTCATTGGAATGGAAATTAAAAGTTCAAGTGCCCTTTTTAAGTGACCAAAAAAATGGAGGGCAACTAGGCCCCCTCCCACGGTCACTTTTTCCCAAAGTCACCCGATAAAAATTTTGAGATAGCCATTTTGTTCAACATGTTCGAAAATATTATAAGTATGTCTTTTAGGATGACTTAATCTCCCGAAGCTCCGGGGGGGAGGGCTGAAAGCTATGAACTTTACCCAATGTTAACATATAGTATTGGTTATTGGGAAGTATACAGTACAGACGTTTTCAGGGGAGATTTTTCCTGGTAGTGGGGGGGGGGGTAGTTCAGGGACGTACGCAGGGGGGCCCATAGAATGATAATATTGAATTCTATCGAGGCCCTAGGAATTCCCATGCTATTTGCTTGAGGCCATAGGAACCACGTTCTATAGAGGTCCTAGGATCCGGGTTGCAGCGGTAGCTAGCAACCTAGTAAGAGACGATCACGTCCAATGTTAAGAAATATGAAAACCCATAGTTCCTAACAGAGGAGTCAGATCAAAACAAAAAGTACACCATTAGAACCGCCTTGTCCGAAACCCATGTATAGGAAACTTTCTGTCCCTTGGCTTGAACAGCAAGGGAAATATATTGACTTGAAAATCTAGAAATGTGACAGCTTCAACAACATTCTGCCTAAACGGGATATTTTTTTCTTTTTTTTTCTTTTTTTCTTTTCCACAGATAGCTTGGCACTGGAACATCGCAGAGGGTTGTTCAATAGCTCATTATAAAGGAAATTAATTGGGTTAAAAATCTATAGTAACTAAAATAAATTATTTCTAAAAGAGAATAAATTTTTCCACCAAAAACTGCATTTTTGATTCTTTTCACACTGCAGTCTTTCAAACATAATCGTATACCAGCGGTAGGATTTGAACCCACGCCTCCGAAGAGACAGGTGGCTAACACCAGTGTCTTGGACCACTCGGCCAGGCTGCCTCTTATAATTTGGGTTGCAGCAGTAGCTAGCAACCTAGTAAGAGACGATCAGTCCCATGCTAAGAAATATAAAAACCCAAAACTCCTAAAAATAGAGTAAGATCAAAACAAAAGTACATCATTAGATCTACCTTGTCTGAAACCCTACTAGATAAATAATGAATGTCGTCATAGCTTTATATTAGATCTATGACGGGAATAGAAAAATACGAAATTATGTTGTGGTTTCTGAAGACGTCATGAAATAATATCATTGCGCCATGACGTCATCATGAAATAAAATCATTACGCCGTGACGTCATAGTTACTACTTAAG